>NW_017731397.1:3132835-3141749 GCF_001890085.2 Hipposideros armiger | reverse complement strand
GGCTGGGGGGAGGGGAGACTGAGGAGTGATTGCTCAATGCAGTGATGAAAATGGGCGATGAAAATGTTTTGAAACTTGATAAAGGTGATGGTTGCACAACATTTTGAATGTACTAAATGCCACTGAAATGGTTACTTTACAATGGTTAATTTATGTTGTATGAATTTCATGTCAATTAAAAATGTTTTAAACATAAAGCAATATAAATATCTCTTTATATTCTAACAGGGTGTTGATAGAAACTCTCACTTCGTCTGAGAATTCCTACTATTCATTATGTCACCTTAAGCTAAGCACTATACTGTGAACAATAAAAGCCCCAAAGATATTGTGCCAGAGAATGGCTCCAGTCAATGCCAGGTTTTTAGATGTGTCTCAGGGAATTGGACTTCTCTGCAAGACATTGGCACCCTTTTTCCCCTACAACTCTATCATACAGCTGGCTTAGAACTAAAAAGAAAGTTGCAGAAGCTATAGCCATCAACTGCCTATGATACTAAGCTGGTAGAGAATGTTAATGTTAAATACACTGGATGAAGAATCGGTATCCAGAAAGATCTTGGCAGACTAGCATCAAGAAATCTAATAAGAGAAATGTATCGGGGATCGGCGTAATAGCTTATGCTTGGTCAACACAAAACAACAAAACACAACAAACGCCAGTACATCCAATGGCAGCTTAGGGGAGACGCAGCTTGACGATTACGTCTATAACAAGGACGCCGAGGTTTCCTGTGACTTTGTAAAGCGCCCTTATGTGATGCATATGTCTCAACAGGTAATGTGACTTTTCAGCTGCCATCAGTGAGACTAGATTAGAGAGCTTAATGCAAGAGTCCTGTTCACCCCTGCACAGGCCACACTGTTCACCGCGCGAGTCCATGTCCCAGCTTCATTTTGCCAACGTGGGGGAAGTTTAAACGCCCAGGTTCACATCCGGGCTTCAGGAGGTGATAGCATAGCGGATCTTAAAATCCACATTTATGTCAGGATCATTATTAAGATAATTAACTAAAACCATACCTGGCTTAATCACTTGGGATAAAATATGCTCCTTTCAAAATTGTCATGATGTAACCCAGCTCTGATGGTTTCACAATTTAATTACAGTCATGCGTTGCTCAATGATGGGGATACGTTCTGAGAAATGCATCCTTAGGTGACTTCATTGTTGTGTAAACATCGTAGAGTGTACTTACACACACCTAGATGGTCCAGCCTACTACACACCTAGGCTGTGTGGTGTAGCCTACTGCTCCTAGGCTACAAAAGTGTACAACACTTTGCTGAATACTGTAGGCAACTGTAACATAATGATAATTATGTATCTAAACATATCTGAACATAGAAAAAGTACAGGAAAAATAGAGTCTACAAGATAAAAACGGAACACCTGCATAGGGCACTTACCATGAATGGAGCTGGCAGGACTGGAAGTTGCTCTGGGGGAGTCAGTGAGTGAGTGGGGAGTGACTGTGATGGCCTGGGACATACTGTAACTACTGTAGACTTTATAAACACTGCACACTTAGGCTACACTAAATCTATACAACACCACGAGATTAAATCAAGCACAAGAGAAAATGGTGAAATCAGGAGACGAAATAAATACAAGGTATATGAGGGCTGCTGCCAGTAAAACAGGGCACATTGTTTTACAGCAAACTTTTTTTTACAAGTAGAAAGAATCCACTCTAAAACAATGATAAAAGGTATAGTATAGTAAATACATAAGTTAGTAACATAGTCATTTATTATCATTATCAAGTATGTACTGTGCATAATGATATGTGCTCTACTTTCATACGACTGGCAGCGCAGTAGGGTTGTTTACACCAGCATCACCACAAACACGTGAGTCATGCCTTCTGAAAGTTACGCCACTAGGCGATAGGAATTTTTCAGCTCTAGTACAGTCTTACAGGACCACTATCATATATGTGGTCCATCGTTGACCAAAACGTCGTTATACAGTGCATGACTGTATTCTGCTTTAGACTTGGTAATAAAATTTCAAATAAGGCTACCAGATTGGAAGGGAAGATTACCCAGGAAGGGGAAGATGCTATTATGTCTAGAACAGCGTTTCTCAACCTGTGGGTCGCGACCCCTTTGGGGGTCGAACAACCCTTTCACAGGGGTCACCGGGTACTTGTATGTGGGCATATCTGCTTGTGGGCCTGGAGACAGATAGAGGAGCAGTGTCTCGGTTCCTAAGACCATCGAAAATATGTGTTTTCCGATGATCTTAGGCGACCCCTGTGAAAGGTTGAGAACCACTGGTCTAGAAGGAAAAATATTCATACTCTTTGTCATGTTGTCATTAAAAAGTATTAACGCTGAAGATACTCAAAATTATATAATTAGTTAAGATAAAGGAATTGTATTATAAATCAATACTCTAGTCCATTGGGACACGATGCAAGAAAATCTCACAAATAAGGATGGTACCTCAGAAAAGTACATCCTCAGCAGCTGTCCTTTAAGCAAGGAAAAGAATTCATTGTTTGATTTTACTCTCTCCTTGTCCACCTGTGGGTATAACTTCTGAGGGAAGGTAAAGCAGACCNAAGAACACGCGTCAAGCTTATGAAAAGTTGCATAAAGTTTACGGTGACAATGCTCTACAAGAATGTCAGTGCCAACGATGGTTCACGAAATTCTGTGCTGGCGATTTTGATCTCAATGATGCTCCTTGGTCAGGGAGGCCCACCGAGGTTGATGAAGACAAAATAAAGGCATTGATTGAGTCAAACCCATGGTACATGACACAAGAGATTGCAGAAACATTGAACATCCATCATTCAAGTGTTCACGACCACATGAAAAGCTGGGAATCGTAAGCAAGCTCAATATTTGGGTGCCGCATGAACTCAAAGAAGTTTACCTGACGGTGCATATAAACATCTGTAATAAACATGAGGAAAACGATCCTTTTTTGAAGCGACTGATAACTGGTGATGAGAAGTGGATTGTTTACAACAATGTGATGCCCGAACGGTCTTGGTCCCGACATGATGATTCGCCTCAAATGACATCGAAAGCAGACATTCATCAGAGGAAGGTTATGCTCTCAGTGTGGTGGGATTTTGAAGGTGTCGTGTTTTTCAAACTCCTACCAAGGAACCAAACAATCGATTCAAATGTGTGCTGTTGGCAATTGGACAGTTTGAACGAATCCATCATCCAGAAACGTCCAGAGCTTGATAATTGTAAAGGAGCTCCACTGCAACAACGCGAGACCATACACAAGTTTGATCGCCGTCAAAAATTATTGGAGTTTTGATGGGATGTGTTGCCACACCCACCATACTCGCCTGACTTTGTGCAGTCAGACTTCCACTTGTTTCGCTCTCTTCAAAACTCCTTGCATGGTTAATGTTCAATTCAGATGAGGCTGTAAATCAGCACCTTGTTCAGTTTTTCGCAAGTAAAGACAGGTCCTTCTATGAACGAGGAATTATGAAGCTCACTGAAAGATGGCAAAAGGTTATTGAACAAAACGAACAATATATCACTGATTGATTTTTGCTCTTTATATAAATAAATGACCTTTGAAAAACATAGACAAAATACGTCATGACTTTTCCGACAACCCAATAAATGATGATCAAAGCAACCATGCTCCAGCCCTGTAGAAAGCTAATGATTCTCAACCATGAAACTATTGATAAATACCCATTCTAATCATCAAAATTGTTAAACATAGAGACCCTCCACTTGTAACAACAAAAAAGGGTGGGGGTGGGGTGAGACTTGGTAGACTATATTTTGGTATTCGATAATCACTGAAAACATTTCCCACATCGTGATCCAGGAACCACTGAGCCCACTGGCCTCCTCTTTCTTGACCTTCATCATGATAATCCAGAAGAAGTTGTTTCCTGAATTCCTGGGAGAGATTAGATGCTGGGTATTGTGTTTACTACTAAACAAAACAGTGAACTAATATGCATCTTCAATGTTCAGAAATGGTTTCATTGTTTTTATAAAAATGCTCATTATAAAAAAATTGAAGCAATGCTTAAAAGTACAATGAAGTCAGCAACAAATGAACCAAATGCAATCGTTTATATCTGGTGTTTATATCTCTGTATGCATATGTAGAGATGGAGGAACAAGTGGAATGATTTCATAATAGTGGGACCATAATAGCATGCAATTTTATAAGTTTTTGGTTGAATATAATATAAGCAAAAGAAGTGAAAAGTGAATGAATTGCTGGACTTCAGATATATGTTTTATTTTTCATCCCAAGAAAAGTTTCTAAATATCTCCAAACTTAATAGTGAAGAAAATTATGAAAAAAAAAGTTGTAATGAAATCATTATGTTTTTTTTATAAATTGACATATTGGATAATATTAATGGACTTCTTTTTTTTCTTTCTTTTTTTCAATATTATTTTAGTTTCAGGCTAATGGGCTTTCTAAACTATTCTTTGTAATTTCATTATTATAAAAATATACAGCTGCATATTAAAAAAAATCAACTACTATAAGAATATGATGTGAGAAAGGAAAGCCACCTGCCTACCCTTCTCTCTCTGAGCCCCAAGGTCATTACTCAGATGTAATCACCATGTATCCTATGACATGTCCTTAGCATTTATAAGAGAAGTCTCTTTTTTATGATATATAGTTTTGTATCTTGTATTTTTTCACTTTAACAAAATATCTTTGATACCTGTCTAATGGGTTGTTGGAAAAGTCATGACGCATTTTTGCAATGAAAAACATAGAAAAAAATATGTCATGACTTTTCCGACAACCTGATATATCAGCAAAAATGGCTAATAATACTGGCTGGCATTAACTGAGCACTCACTACATGCTACTCATCATTCTGTCTTTTACAAGTATTAGCTCATCTAATCCTCCCAACAACCCTACAAGACTAAAAGAGTAGCTTAGCCCCGTGCCAAGTTCACACCACTGGAGAGGGGTGGAGGTGTGCTACCTCCAGAACCTGTTCTCTAAACCAGGAGAGAAGGTGCCAGAAGGCATTCCACACATGCTTTGCCAAAAACAGGAATAAACTGTGTTATGCCACCTCCCCATCATCAAAAGGAAAGGCAGAAATCAGGGAAGGGACTAGAAAAGTTGTCGAGATGAGATGCCTTTGCTGCACTGTCCAACAGTAGGCTGTGTGTGTGTGTCTTACCCAGCACACAACTGGACATCTAGATACAGTCTTTCCGAAACTTGGCAGAGGGAAGGGTGGATGATAAGAATTTCCAGGAAGCTCAAAGGCAGCAAAGGGTCATCTGGGGCTTAGCATGATCACCTCCTTTTCTTTATTTGTGAAGACTGGATACTGTATTTCTTCCCCCAAATAGATCCCTTCCCCCACTTGTAACCCTTGGATATATGGCCCTTCTATGTCTTTCTAATGCTCTTGGGATGAAGGTCAAAGCCCTTGATGTGGCCTATACATGGGCACTGCAGTGTGTGGCCCTTGCTCTCTGCAAGCACCACACAGGTCTTTGCATTTGATGGTCTTCTTACCTGGAGTGCTTGTTGCCTTTTTACACATATTCTACAGCTCTCATCTCTAGGCTCCTCCTTAGTAAGATTCTCCCTGGTCTCTTGGTCTAAATCAATTCCTGTTGTTGCATGGTCTCAGTAGAGCCATATTCCTCTTTTTAACACGTAGGTTGCAGTTATGATTTTTAGAATGATTATTCAATTAACATCCATCAAACATCCCAGACTGTAAGCTTCTTGAGGGCAGGAACCACAGTGTATTTTGCTCAGTGTTAAATTCACAGCCTTAGCACAGAACCTGGTGCATATTAGACACCAAATTCATATTTTTGGAATGAATGAATGAATGAATGAAACTTTCTGAGGCTTATGGTGAGGATGCCACATTTTTGTCTTGGATGACTGTAGGTGGGGCTTGTATGGGAGAGTGATTTTGTCAGTCAACCAAGGCCAGCAGAATCGACTACAGAAGTCATGGAGGTAGGTGAGCTATAAAAGTACAGTGTCAAAAGAGCTACCTCCCTCCACATCCTGCTGCCCTCTAAAAATGATAACAGAAAAGAGAAAACATAAATAAACAGAAGGAATGCACATTAACTTCATCTTGATATGTTTTCCCTGAAAAAGTGGCATGGAAAATGGAAAAGATGTTTAGAAGTGGGTCACTATGTTATCCCGTCAATGCTACAAACAACTGTTCCACCTTTAATTGGGAGCAAATGGAGCCTGACAAATACATACTATGTACCAGCTCTTCGTCTCTCAGATAATTAGCTTGTGCTGTTAAGGGAAATTACTTGATTGCTTCAAGTCTATTCTTGCATGTTTCATGCCAAGACAATAATACTAGTAAGGCTTATAACATTCCATTTAACTATTTATTCCCTCAACAAATATTTATTGGGCACTGAGTTAGGCACATCACTATTTATTTGCTCACTGCATGAAGGAAATGGGAGACATAGAAAACCAATGCTTTTTCAAAGCCTGAAGAGAAAAAAAACATACCCTGAAATGTGAAAATGAAGACTTTCGAGCACCCCTTAGAGAATCTCAGGTCTTTGGGTTGAGTCTGCCCTCCAAGCACCAGCCTACATCATCTCTGAATGATAATCAAACAGCTCTGCACATGCCACATTTAATATTATCCATGTCATTTCTAAACAGTTTGGGGCACTTTTCAAAGTCCTAAAGAGCCTACTGCTTTCCTGTAGCCTGGTGCCAACACGAGTCACTGCACTGTAAATCATTAAAATATACCAAATATAGATATTTGTGCCCCACTCTCTTAGAGATGATAAATGGACAGTAAATGAATCCAAGCTGTATTTGCAGAATGATTTTTCTTTTTGAAGCTGAACTGTGTCTTGTTTTAAATAACATTCTACCCAATGCCAAGAAAAGGCAAGGGAGAGAGAGAGGGGAAAATTAATGAGCAAATAAACATATATTTTTCAGCTATAAAAACCAGGGCTATTACAGAGGTGCGACTGCTAGAAAGAAAAAAAAATGATTCTGTTTACTTTCTATCGTTCTCTACCACATCCATTTATTTGAGAGAGCAAATCAGGAGAGACAGCGAGAAGCCTGACACAGCTGGTTTCAGTCAATAGGGGTCATTTTCATTCGGTCTGTGTATTTTACAAGCTCCTTGTTCACTGTTCCCCATGGGAGGGTGGGCCTGCTGCCTGGGATCCAAGTGCTGGTAAAAAACCAGCTATCGACCTCATCCCAGACTGCGCCTGGCCTCGGCCATGACAGCTGAGTCCCAGGCTCTCTTTAATCTCCAGCATAGCTCCGTTTTGCAGTTTTGCATCACGGCACAACGTGTGACGCTCAGGTACACGCTCGTGTCGTTACCACCACATGGGTATACACATGTGGACCTGGGTGAGCACACACGCACATGACACACCCACCCACACCCACCCCAGGCAATTTGTCTCCTGTTAACAACTCTCTCTTGTCAATTAGAAACATTTGTGGAACTGTAAAAACATTCTCCTTCTCCATCTTCGGTGCGGCTGATTGCTTATGCTTTACAGACTCTGAAAGCCAAGCTGAATTAAACATTATTGAAATTCAGTTGGGTGGGGGTGGCGAAGGTTGGGGCATTCTTTCTAGAAAGGTTTTAATTAAAAACGACTGTTGGCTTTTGTTGCAGAAGAGAGTGTGGTAATATCAAAATATGGTGTTGCTGAGTTGACCACAAGTAAGAAGCTGTCTATCTAAAAATAAGACAAAAATCTGTATGCATACCTCCTTTTAAATACAAAATAATTGCTATCAGTGGCCTCCCCAAGGTACTGCTGTACATGTAATTTCCTCTTTCTTCCTCCTCTCCCAAACATAGTTGATCAGCTGAGGTGGTAAGCACAGGTTTCTGAGTGGTCCAAATGTTCATTGGTGTGAAACCAGAAGCTTTCACTGGAGGCGAATATCAATGCCATATCGATGATTACTGACTTGCTCTAGGTATCAAGGATTTCTAAAACTAACTTTCTGAATTAGTAAAAAATAACTGATATTTAGCCACTGAATTTTATGATTTACACATGACCAGTTTGGATCCCAGAATACTTCTCAAATTTGAGGGAAGACCGGGATGGGCAGAAGGAGAACTGTCACATGGTGCTATGGGACCGTTACAGAAACCCGAAGCTTCATTTTGCCAACGTGGGGGAAGTTTAAACGCCCAGGTTCACATCCGGGCTTCAGGAGGTGATAGCATAGCGGATCTTAAAATCCACATTTATGTCAGGATCATTATTAAGATAATTAACTAAAACCATACCTGGCTTAATCACTTGGGATAAAATATGCTCCTTTCAAAATTGTCATGATGTAACCCAGCTCTGATGGTTTCACAATTTAATTACAGTCATGCGTTGCTCAATGATGGGGATACGTTCTGAGAAATGCATCCTTAGGTGACTTCATTGTTGTGTAAACATCGTAGAGTGTACTTACACACACCTAGATGGTCCAGCCTACTACACACCTAGGCTGTGTGGTGTAGCCTACTGCTCCTAGGCTACAAAAGTGTACAACACTTTGCTGAATACTGTAGGCAACTGTAACATAATGATAATTATGTATCTAAACATATCTGAACATAGAAAAAGTACAGGAAAAATACAGTCTACAAGATAAAAACGGAACACCTGCATAGGGCACTTACCATGAATGGAGCTGGCAGGACTGGAAGTTGCTCTGGGGGAGTCAGTGAGTGAGTGGGGAGTGACTGTGATGGCCTGGGACATACTGTAACTACTGTAGACTTTATAAACACTGCACACTTAGGCTACACTAAATCTATACAACACCACGAGATTAAATCAAGCACAAGAGAAAATGGTGAAATCAGGAGACGAAATAAATACAAGGTATATGAGGGCTGCTGCCAGTAAAACAGGGCACATTGTTTTA
>NW_017731397.1:3127805-3130775 GCF_001890085.2 Hipposideros armiger | reverse complement strand
GGCTGGGGGGAGGGGAGACTGAGGAGTGATTGCTCAATGCAGTGATGAAAATGGGCGATGAAAATGTTTTGAAACTTGATAAAGGTGATGGTTGCACAACATTTTGAATGTACTAAATGCCACTGAAATGGTTACTTTACAATGGTTAATTTATGTTGTATGAATTTCATGTCAATTAAAAATGTTTTAAACATAAAGCAATATAAATATCTCTTTATATTCTAACAGGGTGTTGATAGAAACTCTCACTTCGTCTGAGAATTCCTACTATTCATTATGTCACCTTAAGCTAAGCACTATACTGTGAACAATAAAAGCCCCAAAGATATTGTGCCAGAGAATGGCTCCAGTCAATGCCAGGTTTTTAGATGTGTCTCAGGGAATTGGACTTCTCTGCAAGACATTGGCACCCTTTTTCCCCTACAACTCTATCATACAGCTGGCTTAGAACTAAAAAGAAAGTTGCAGAAGCTATAGCCATCAACTGCCTATGATACTAAGCTGGTAGAGAATGTTAATGTTAAATACACTGGATGAAGAATCGGTATCCAGAAAGATCTTGGCAGACTAGCATCAAGAAATCTAATAAGAGAAATGTATCGGGGATCGGCGTAATAGCTTATGCTTGGTCAACACAAAACAACAAAACACAACAAACGCCAGTACATCCAATGGCAGCTTAGGGGAGACGCAGCTTGACGATTACGTCTATAACAAGGACGCCGAGGTTTCCTGTGACTTTGTAAAGCGCCCTTATGTGATGCATATGTCTCAACAGGTAATGTGACTTTTCAGCTGCCATCAGTGAGACTAGATTAGAGAGCTTAATGCAAGAGTCCTGTTCACCCCTGCACAGGCCACACTGTTCACCGCGCGAGTCCATGTCCCTTGCATCCTTGCCCCACCCCCACAGATCTCAACATTGTGTCTGATTGGTGTTGTGTTTCTCTAGGGGAGAAACTGAAGGACATACAGGCTGTTACCGTATTTCCTCTTCCATAATCACATTGTGATGCACATCCTGTACTCACACATGTTGGCATGTTCATATATTTTTAAAAAGTGGTCTTTATTTAAAATCTGATGAATTGATCCAGCCAGTAGGTTCAATTTTGGGGCAGAGGTGATGGCGATGGTAGTGGTGGAAGCGTGTGGGGGTGGGGGCGGAGGGAGGAATGGGAACTGGGTATTTGTTCAAAGAGACCTAAAAGGAAAGAATGGGGATGGGGGCACCTGTCAAGTATCAGCTTTACTTAAAGAGCCTTTTCTTGGGTCTCATGTTCTTCTTTATCAATATCCCCATACCCAGGTGAGATATCGCCATGTTGATAGTTTCAGAGTCCCCTGTTCCTTTCTGGTCACTGAGCTCCTTAAGCATTATGGGAAGGCCCCAGGTACTACCTTGGCCCCAGCAGATATTATATCCTCCTGGCTGGTTTCCCTGGCAGTTTTCAAGGTGCTGAATACATAGTGGCTTAGAATAAATATTTGTTGACTGCCTGCCTGCCTGCCGCCTGCACGTCTCCAGGAGTGGTGCCTAACCGTGGAATGTCTTTGAAGCGCTGGCCCATAATTTTCTCCACAGAAAGAACTCCTTCTGGTGGTGGTTGCAAGGAGAATAATGCCCTTTGTCTTGCTAGCAAACACTACTCACCCCCCAAAAACCCAGCACCTGCAAGCCTGGGTAATTTTAGGTGAGGGCTTATTTCCAGCTTTTATAGAAGAAGAAAGTTCTATTGGAAAAAAGTGATCCTTTGTTATTTTATTTTGGACGAGCTTTTAATCAGAAACATAGGCTGTAACATATGTTAGAAAAATATATATGAAACATAGAACTTTGTATTTATAACTCATGATGGAAAATCCATGCTAATGCAACATTCAGTTTGGGATTTTAATTGCACAGAAGTCAGGAAATTCAGAGTTCAAGTTCCCACAGCAAACTTCGCTCCACATGTGCATCCCAGGACCCTTCCTGAGTCGGGTGACCTAATTATTTGGCAAAAAGTGGTGCAATAAACAGTGATGGAAAGGATTGCTCTTCCCTGCTACAACTCCCATCATCCCAAGCAAAACGGACAGTGGTCAACTTTAGCAACATAAATCGGACCCTTTTTAATGCATAGCCACCCTTGGTGAGTATCATGAAGAGCAAGGCCACTGTCACGCCTGAGACAGGCGGGCCAGGTGCTGGCTGTGTCTGCTTGGGTAGGGCAGCCAGTCGCCACCACGTCAATGGGTCCTCCAGTGGATCCTTCCCCACGCGTTCTGAGGGCAGCTGTGTTCAGTTGGCACTGCTCCCCAACCCCTACTCTATCCCCAGAGGACACGCTCAGCAACTCAGATGCTCAGACTTCTGAATCTGAAAGGGGATTGGAAGCAGGGCCTTCCTGGACACATCTCTGCCTTGTCCTGGGAGACCTGGCCAAGACAGCTGCTCTACATGGTCGTTTTCCAGCTTCATTCCAGTTGTTGAGAGATGGCAACATGTGTCTCTTTAGAGACATTAGGTGTCTGGCCAAGGGGGCCTCAAATTTAGTAGAGTAAGAAGCAGCCTCCAGGTGTTTCTCTGTACCTATGGCAACAGGCTGAGTGAAGTGTAAGTTGTCCTGCCCCTGGGTGTCTATATACCGTCTACCTAGCATGCTGTGTGTGCATCCAGCTCTGCTTTTCTCCTTGGTAAAATGGTCATGATATATTCTGCTTGCCCATGGTCTCCTTTGCCTCTGCATCTGACTCCTGTCTGAGTCCCCCAAAGTGTGTCAACACTGATATGGGAGGAGGGAAGGTGCGAGGGGAATTGGAGGTGGTGGGGGAGAGAGAGAGAGATTTTAATAAACTGCGTTTCTTAAGTGTTGATTACTTTCCTTTCCGGGCTTTGCTAGTGTCCGCGGTCCACAGCCAAATATTTTGACTCGCGGCGATGGCTCTACCATCCTGTTACAGAAGAGTCCGAGGTCTGCTTGTGAA
>NW_017731397.1:3121831-3127355 GCF_001890085.2 Hipposideros armiger | reverse complement strand
AATTGTGCCCAAGAAGATGATGGTGCTGGGCAGTTTCAACCAAAAAACGAGTAACAACTTCGCTCTAAGTTGATGTGCATCCAAGTCATGTTGGTTCTCACAGGCGTTTTAAAAATTCCGTTAATAACTGGGTATTGAAGAATACCAAGCATTCACTCCTCTTTTCTACTTTCAGAGATTTCTCTGAACTTTGGCATTTTTTGTTTCAGAAGGTATGACCAATGGAATATATTAACTACTTGGCACATTGTACAGAGTGGAATTACAGGCCCTCGCTAAGCTATCTTTTTACCACTCCATTTCTGCTATCTCCATGGTGTACAATTCAATGAACCAGAAGACTAAATCTGCTATTTTATTGCCTACAACACAAGCAATAGGGGCGGCGGGGTGGGGACTGTGCAACCATCTCTTTAAATCACATTGTCATGACTGAGTACCATTCTAAAAATGCCAAATAGAAAGCTTTCTGGTTGATTTATTAACGGAAAATGGCCTGCCTAAGAATTTATCTTCTAAGAAGCTTAAGATATCATTTTCATGATCTGTCTTCTTTTCCAGCTCAAGTGATTCCTTTTCTATCTCCAAATTTCTCTTAAGCAACTGCTCACCAGGAACTGACAATAATATAGTAGCTTGTCCTAAATCAGTACCTTCCTTCTCAAGAGAAATGTGCTTTGAAGGTAGCCTCAGAAGTAGGTGATAAAGATCATTCCTCATGTTTTGGAGATGTGGGAAATTCCTGCGAAAACATGTTAAGTCACCTGCTTGGGAACTAGTGCAGAGAGGGAACTTGAACCTGACGTTGTTGTTGGCGGTGCAGCCTGACAGCTAGCCTGGTTAGAGGAAAGATGGCGGATAATGAAGAGCCTGGTGGAGAAGGCAAGAAGGAAGGAAAAAAGCAAAAGGACGGAGGGACTGGAAGGAGGCAGAGGAGAGGAGCAGGAGGGAAAGCATGGCAGCTCTAGCTGGACGTGGACATCACAAGCTCTACCCACGGGCTTTGATATTTGTATTTATTAATTTACAGTGATAAGGCAGGTTCATGGTAAAAGAGAAGTGGACACAAGGTTGAGTCAAAGTATTCCAGACTCAAAACAAGCTCAATTCCCTTTTTTAGAGAATGGTTCACTCCACCCTAGTTTCCAGATAAATTCATCACCAAAGGGCATTATCAAGTGGTTTCTTCCTTTCACCAGATGCCAGCAGGAGAGAATGTGGATTTGGTGTGGCAGATAAGGAAGGGATTGCATCCTGTAGGGTTGTTTTTTACATGAATAACATTATATAGAGACGCTGCTCCACTTCTACAGGGTTTTCAAACCACGCGTGGTTAACCAGAGGCTAACAAAATGGTTAACCAAATGTGTCAGCTGCTAAGCCAAGTGGAAACAGTGATGGCCCAACGAGCCATGGGGAGTTATTCTCCCATTTCTGGGACACACTCGACCCAGCCTTCAGCCTGACTTTCAGACTGGTGTCATGTGGAAAGAGTGTATTCGAGGGTGCAGGCTCCCCAGCCGACCAGGGGCAGGGCCATCTGCATGTACAGGCTGCTTCTCCTGCAGGGCACATGTGGCAGCTCTGGGTACAGACTGAGACATTTTCTCCAACATGTTCACACTGAGTGAGCTCACCGCTCAGTTCTGGTCTGATTCACTGATGGGACCAAGCCCACTGAGTGGAAATCTTTTTAAAGTCGGAGATAGAGTGTTTTTCTTGGGACCATTTCAGTGTCTGCTACTTTTCCCCCCTTTCTTTTCTTCTGCTCAAAAGTACCCTTTGATATCCTTCCAAAACCCATTCATTATGGGAAGTATATAATTATTAAGCTTCCTTGGTGGGACACCACATATTGTATGCTTTACCAAAGAAGACAACTGTCAGCAGTCAAACACTCAACGTGTTACAGTTGGGTAAAATTTGCTGTTTAGAAGAGGGCTATTTTTTTTCTAATGTACCACATTGATTTGTATTATTTAGCAGCTCAAAAATCCTTTCTAGAAGTAGGAGGGATATGTACTGAAATTCACTGTAAACAAACAAAGAAATAAATACTATACTCTTCTCCAACCAACCCCAACTATTTTCCCTAGAGGGAACAAAAGTCTTTTAATCAGATTCCAATAAGAGAAAATCTAAGTTTGCTTTTGTTCAATCTATTCAACATCTTAAATTTGATCTGGATATACAACATTGCTTCCCTTGGTGCTGTTGGGTGGAAGACTGGGGGATTTGGACGGGGGGAAATGGATGGAAAAGGGGTGTGTCCTCATTCTTTTAAGTCTCTTCCTTCTATCATCCCAGGTTTAAAAAAATTTAAACTAGTCTCAGTGTCTCACTTAAAGATAAAGTTGTATCACATTGTAAAAGTCAGGGGCTCTAGGAATGTGAATTCATGATCCATGCTGATTACACTGGTACTTATTACTATATTAACCTACTTTCTGAAATTACAGTTAAGGAAAGTTCTGTCAAGTTCCCTTTGAATCCGAATTTGGGGCCTTAGTTTCATGTTCAGAGATGGTAAGCCCTCTAAATATACTCTCTCCATTCCATCGCTCCTTGCTTAGTTTTGATCTCAGACAGAATTCAGATCTCTGTAACACCAGTTGTCAATTAAGTATATTATCAAAAGGATACCACAACCGAGAACCTTTCACCTGATGCTAATAAGGTGTGGTGTTTCTAAAGCCCTTGCCATTAAAACTCAATGAATGAGCCTATTGGGAAGACTGATCTATTTTAAATGTGAGACACACCAGTGAGGTGTGGAGATGGGGCTGGAAGAGCATCAGCCTGGTTGATTTCCTTCTAAATGACAATAACTACCCAGGTAAGAGGCAAAAAAAAAAAAAACCCCTTATGTTAAGTTAATTTTGATCATTTTAGAACTTAATGGTTACAAAATAATATCAGCTGAAATTCACAAATCTCATGAATCAGAGCTAATATTGCATTAAATGATTTGTGAATTTAGAATTAATATAGTTCTGAGTTTCAAAGCTGGTTCAAAGAATACCTATAAAACATCAAACATGAAAACAAATTCAATGCAGTACTCATGTCTCTTGCAACAGATATAGGTGGATTTTGTTTATTCTGAAAAAATAAGGTTGTCAAGACAACGGAGCAAGATATTTCAAACACAATTGAAAGTCATACTCTTTAACTATATTAGGAAAAACAGCGAGGCTACCATTTTAGAAAGATTAACATGACAGATGCATATCTGAGATTTCCACATCCCGTGCTGCCAAAATATATGCCAATTCAGGAATAAAGCGACTTAAAGGAACTGAATCTTTCACTCTCACATGCTCTTGGGGAGCACGGGTGATGTACAGCGTGGGCTCTGATGCACTAAGGCTGGTCATTAAATGTTCCATGACATTTTTTTTTTTTAACCAGAAGAGGGTTTTAACCTGGCTCTGCTTCAGCTAGGGTAATGGCAGCCTCCCTCCCAAAGATTCCTTGTACCCTTCCAACTGGCAAATGCTTGCTCCATTTCCTCCTGTAGAATAAAGATCACCTAAAGTGGCTGGCTGAGCATGGCAGCTCCCTGGTGTAGTGCGGGAAACTGTCCGTTTCTCCTATATACAGTCACTGAGCCTTTACCCTCCGCACAGTAAGAAGCACGAAGACAAAGACGATACTGTTTATTTCCAAAAAGCTTGAAATCTTTTCGATCCCATTGGCTGTGAGTGCTGTAACATTACAGATTAAGTGGGCTATTTTAGTGAGATCTTTAGATCAAGGGTAGACTGCTGTCACCTGAATTAAATAGATATTCATGGTGCTCTAGGGCTAACTAGCATTTTTAGATTGCAACATATCAAACATTTGTAGTTAACTTTGGCCTAAACTGGGACTTTTAGTCATGGTTAAACACAGTGGTTCTCAACTGAGGGTGATTTTGACCCTCAGGGGATGTTTGGCAATATCCAGAGACAGTTTCGATTGTCACGATTTGAAGGGGGGTGCTACTGGAATCCAGTGGGTAGAACCTAGAGATACTGCTAAACCTTCTACAATGTGTAGGGCATTTCCTTGCAACAAAGAATTATCTAGCCCAAAATGTCAGTAATGCCGAGGTTGAGAAACTCTGCCTTAACCTGACTGCCAGCTTAACTAAACCATGACTACATGGCATTTATCAGTCAGTTATTTATTTTTATTACTTTGGAGGGGACACCGCAAGGCTATTGCGATGTGGGTTTTAAATTGGGCTGGTATCCCTGTGGCTATTTTGTAACTACCAATTTTACAGCATAGAGAATATAGTCAATAATGTTGCAAATAAATAAATAAAATAAAATGGACTGGTATCAAAATCCAATAACAAAACATCTTCTCTGTGACATTTCTGTCCTTCATGAAATTCATCAGTTCACTCTGGTTCGTGAATGGCAGTGATAATATTGACACTGAGAATTTATTTTTAACAATTAGCTCTAATAACTGAAAGAGTTTTGGAGTTCACCTGGACCAAAACACAGGTTAAACTTTTTTTTATTAAGATTTATTTCACAGATGAAAAAACTGAGGGTCAAAAAGATTAAAGGCCATAGTGATCACATGACAAGTTCAAGGTTGAAGGTGAATTACAGCCCATGCCTCCTGACTGCCAGTCCAGGTTTCCTCTGCGCCACTGGAAACTACTCTGGGACTCAGCTGCATTGAACATTAAATAAGAAACAGAGATGGCATCTGAAAGTGCTAACGGCCCATGTGCTGTGTATTTTCTGTGGCATTGAGTCGATGAGTTCTGGGGTTGGGCTACTCCTTGTCAGGAGCCACAGTGACAGTGTCAGCCACTGTGCCATGGGGGAATCAAGAGGCAGTTTGTTAAACCGATAGGCATCTCAGCTGGAGACAGGTGTTTCTGGTGGGATCTGCCCACCTACGAGGCAAGGGCAAAACCCCAAGACCTTTTGGGGATGCTATCAAGGGCATAACCATGCTTTGCTTTACCAGTGGCAGCTGGAGTACTTCTCTCAGTTTTCTTCTTCTGGCTTCTTAAAATATTACGTATTCTGTTATCTGTCATATAGTTTCAGCCCTGAGAAAGTCTTTAAAGGGAATTATGTAAAGCTTCAGCCCTGACATTCTCTTCTCAGTAACGTATCAGGTCTGCACATGGACTTTGGTCTGTACAGTGGAAGAAGAGGCATACACTCCACTTGTCTGCAGAAAAATATTGACGGTGGGACCTATATTAGGTCGTGAATTTAACATTTCTACTTTCAAATGATCAAACTCAATCCAGAGATTCCAATGAATATGCTCATAAACCTTTTTAGTAGATAGACGCAACATTTATTTAGTCAATAAGGATGAGGGGGCTTCTTCCCACCCCCACCTTACCTTCTGTCTATAAAGAATTTTAAGAGTGGGGGCCTGGATATATGGAACTCAAAGCATCTACATAACTTCCCCTTACTGCCTTTCTCCTCCCAGATCTCCCGTAAAATAAATTCAGGGTTATGTCAAAGCAAAATTTAAAACTGAATTTTTTGTTTCA
>NW_017731397.1:3119826-3121491 GCF_001890085.2 Hipposideros armiger | reverse complement strand
GTGTGTGTGTGTAAGATGAAGAAGGAAAAAAGGAGACAGGGAAGCTACCATGGCCCGTGACCAGGTCCCAGAAATAATGCGGGAGTCTGCTCTGAGATTTTCCTATGGCCCTTTAAACAGGATCCTTGTTGGAATTTTTGGACTCTGTCCCATGGAGTTCAAGTGCATTCTTCAGGGCAGCCATTTACTGTTCCACAGAGGTGTGAATGTCCTGGAGTTTCACAAGCACAATACTTCACATTGTGGGTTCAGAATTACTTTAATTCCTCTTTCCACCGTCCCACCCCCATCCACATTAAGAAGCTGTTGGGTCCACAGAGAGGCCTAGCACAGCCAGGACTGAAAATGCCAATAAAAGCAGCAAAAAGACCTGCAGCAAACATTCTAGCATAAGAATATAATCATACACCAACAAGCAGCACGGCCCCTGTTTTGCCTTGATAATGGTCAATGGCTGACTTTACTGATTACATGAAGTTGAGCCAAAGGGCTCTGTTTTCCTGAGAGATTAAAAAAAAAACGCAGCCATCATTTTATACCATGTCCACGCAGCCCCATCTAAGGGCAGTGGATCAGGTTCTGCTCGGTGTAGACAATAAAAACCTCCTCAGAAGTATAAGTACTTGGAAGCCCGAGAACCAAACCGGTCAGGAAGCCCTGCTCGCACCCAGCCTACAGCTGTTGCCAGCTCCAGGTTGTTCTCTGTGGATGATTTGTATATTATTACACGAGGCGACATCCTAAAATGAAAGCAACTCTAAGAGAATTACGGTGTGAATCTGGGATATACAACCCAGATGCTCCCCAACTCCGGTGAGCTCCACATGACAGAATGAGACGCCACCGAAAAACCTAACAATGTCTACCCATGGGTTTATCCTGAGTGTGACTGTTTATTTTTCTGGCTTTGAGACACTGCACCGGGGACCAGCAGAGAAAATGAATAATGAAAAATCTCCTTAAATTGTCCAGGTCTTTTCTAGGTTGCATGATTCCGCTGCACAACCCCAAAGAGCGGCTTGTAAAATTCAATACTGCCTCTAAAAAGAGGGACTTACAGTCAGAGCTCAGGCTACAAAGAAAAGAGGGTGGATGGAGACACTGAAGAACGTTGCTAAGGCGCAAAAGTGGGTAAAAAGTGGAGCAGTGCATCGGCTGGCTGCCCTAAGACTGGTGAGCACACACTCCAGAAAGGCCCCAAAGCTGTTTGGCATCAGAGGCGGAGCAAGAAAAAGCAGACATCACAACACTTCACTCGTGAACCACATCACACCCCTTTCCCTTAATGAGAATCTTGTGGGCTTAAGCCACAGGCTCATAAGCGAGCCTCCCCTGCCAGGGCAGCACACAGATCTTGCTTTCCCACAGGCTGGCGTGGAATGTTAGCCTCCCATCGCAGTGCTGGGGCTTAAGGATCCATCATCAGGGCAGCCAAATACATTTCTCCACCCATAGCGACTCTGTCCTGGACCTCAGCCAAAGCGAGAAGACCAGGGAGGGGAAAAAAATCCTATAGCTAAGCAAACGGAGCAGGCGAGTTGGGAGCAATGAGAAAGGGTTGAAGTGGCTAATTTTTCCACTTTCCCCCTGCTGCGGTTAAAGCAGTGACAGATAATTTATCACACATTTTGATTGCACGCCAGCTGGCTGTAAAAAAAAAAAAAA
>NW_017731397.1:3034686-3118250 GCF_001890085.2 Hipposideros armiger | reverse complement strand
GGGCAGATGCTGCACGCTTCGGGGACATGTGACTTGTGAGCCTTACACCAGGGCGGGGTCCAGGGGGAGATTAGTGCCACCTGAGAACCCCACGGAATGTTAGTATTCCGGAGGTATATTTTGCTAGCTCCTCTCTGTCATGCTGACAGTTAGCACCTCTTCATTGTTCCATATCAATCACTGATTTTTATGGGGGCAAGGGTTTCCCCCCCCATTTCTAGACGTGCCAAATCATCTTTATCTTTCCTTTCTTCCTTCTCTCCCTCCGTCCCTTTCCTCCTTCCTTCCTTCTCTCAGTACCAAGTTGGAGAAGGAAACAGAAGCCCGGTGCACAGGTGAACGTGTATGGTAGGACTCACAGCAGCGCCATCTTGCATCGCTGTGACTCCTTTGGTCTGTCTGCTCCACACAACCTGTGAAAACGCCTAGACAGCTCCTCTTCCCCGCCGCCGTTTCTAACCCTGTCCTTGGCTTGAAGAGCTTAGCTTCTCCCTCAGCAATTTGCTGATTTCTAAAATATCCCAAGAAATACATGAGCTCTTCTTGAGAATATTTCCCACATTGGCCTTCCAATACCTACAAAAAATGTCTGCTGAGTTGAATAAAATCAAATGGAATTAAATCCCATTTTCCTATTAACGTCTTTTGCCTCGTTAGTTGTGACTGGTTGGGAGTTCCCACTTTCAAAAATGGGAAGGAAGTTTTATGCGGCGACCAACTAGTATTTATTTCATTTCTTCTTTTTATTTTCACATCAACTTAAGTCAAGTTAAAAAAAAAAGAATAATTTTAAAACGGGTATATTTTAATATTTTACCTCACTTTGGGCATTCTCCTACTTTTCATATGTGTTTAAAGTTTTCCAGTTAAGGATGTTTTTTCAATTTCTGCTGCTGATGGTGTATCAACATGGGACTTCACAAATTTTGTGTGACAATCATATCTGGAGATGGCTAGGCCAGCATAATAATTATCCTACCATTTCTTTAACTTTTTATATCTTGCAAAATGCTTTGTAAACCTTTAAAAAATGTCTTCAGTAGTCTTATGTCAAAAACCTTCTTACTGTATTTCCACTAAAAGAACATACAGACATATGTGTCAAAAAATACACATATATTTTTGGTCAAAAAGTTTATTCATAGGTAGGAAAAACTGCTCAATTTAAAATTTCACATTGTTGAAGCCTAATATATTTTTAAATTTAGCAACATCCCTGGTAAAAGTTCAGTTTCTAAAGTTCATTTTTAGTTTTTTAAATTGTAGAAAAGTCCAGACCCTCTTGCCCAGCAGTCTAAGCACATAATATAATATTTCTAGAAAAAAAATCAATCTTATACAAAACAATTGACTACTTGATTGACAGGAAATTTCATGAAAGAATTCATAGCTTCTCTGTAACTATCCTGTCCGATTTCTCAATTTATTTCAAATGGTAAGTTATATTTTTAATAGTAAGAGAAGTATCCCCAAAGTGAGGGAAATATCCTTATATTATGTGGAAACCACCTTGGCACTGAAGAGCTGGCTTCTCACATTTGGAAGGAAAAGCTGTGGACGATTTTGCTCTGAGCATCGTTTGACCTTCCACAAAGGTATTTCTCAGATTGACTTCTGGAGTTTGTTTCCAGAAGGTTCTTATGCCTGAACACAGATTTAACATTTCAAATCTGATTCCTTTGAAAATAAAAATACTGCCAGATTATTTCATTCACGTAGATTCATTAAGATCACATATCAACATTGTAGAAATTCTTAATTTTCCAATTATAGCCCATTGAACAGCTTGGTACAAATAAGACATAATTTCCATGTAAATCAGGCAAATTAGGGGTTTTTCAGGATTCCTCTTCATTTTCCCTAGAGAATGGGTATCCCATCTGTTTTGCGAAATGCAGGATAATTGAAGGGCACTGATCTCTCCAAATGGCTTCATTCATTACTGTCTCTGGGTCCTCTGGGGCCTCTGCCCCTCAGAAGGTCACCCCAACTACACTGCAGCTTCCCACATGGTACCCAGCTGATCCACACCCCCCTTAGGATGTAAAATGCTTGAAGATGTACTGGCAGGAATGACTGTTTTTCCCCATTCAGAGTTCAATGTTACATAAATAGCATAATCCTATCCCCCGATTTCCAATTTAATATGCATTCAGAAGGTAACACTATTTTGGCTGAGACAGTTGGACTATATTTTGCCACTCTGCCATCATAAATGTAAACTACAGTGCAAAAAGGGGGGAAAACAGGCTGTGGTTACTGAATGTCAAAAGGAAAGGACGCTTTGTCTTGTGTGTTGTGTATGTGCTTCAGTATATTTCAAGGAACAACACTGAAAAGAACCACTAGAATCCAAGTACAGGTGATCTCAACAGGTCTGATCTGGAATCATTTGAATACAGCATTAATTATGCTTTGAATTGTGGAACGCCGTTTCTCTCAGGTAGTTAAAGGCTACTGGCTCCGTTAAGAATGGAAAGGCTGTGTTTTCTGTGGTGTAGATAGAGCACACCGACTTCGGCAGGGAATTGCTTGTTTGGACAGGTCAGCTGACATTCTGCCTCTTCATCTCCCAAGTTCAACGGCATAAGCATTACACTGCAGACAACAGTTTCCTTGCCCAAGACATAGGAACCAATCAAAGAGGCTGACAGTGTGGGGGAGATGGCGGGGACTGGCGAGAAGCAGAAGACCTGGCTCCTACCCTCAAGAAACTTACTGTCTAGTGGGAGGAATAAAAAGTATACACACCAAGGCCAAACACTCATCAGCACCGACTTAGTGGGAGGAACAGAAAGTGAGTGTGAGAGGAGAGAGCCTGACAGCGTCCAGGGTGGCCAGGAAGGTGAGTCACAGCCAGGCGGTTCTCAGCTGGATCTTACAGGACAGTCTGAGGGGGACAAATTCCAAGTTTCTAACAAGCCTTAGAGACCTCGTCTAGGTAACAGTATGAGCTTCTTGGAAGAAGCCCCCTTCTTCTCTTCCTCTGTTCATTGCCAAGACTCGTTATTTACTTAACGTGACCCAAGGTATTCACTAACTATCTAGGTCTACCCTTCTCTTTCACTAACCAAAAGTAGGTTATGACTTTGTTTGGTCGATTTCATCTATAAACAGAAAAACCTGGTCAATGCCACCAATTGATGGCAGTGGGGGTAAGCAGACCTGGATGGGTGTGTTAGCATAATTTAGAAAAATGCATGATTTGTGCTATAAGAAGAATCGTTTTCTTCGCTTCTTCTTTACCTAAGAAGGACTATGCAGAAACAAATAATTCCGGCTAATAAATACCCCAGGATAACAAGTCCGGTGAGCCCACGTCTTTAAGTTTTAAACTGTGAATTTTCTTTGTGTCTACCACCCCCCTTTCTTGTCCTCTGAAGCAGAGCTGGATATGGCAGGCTTTGCTCCAAAACAGTACCCTTTACTCTTCTTCCAGGAAAGAACTTTTCAAATAAGGCCCTAAATGCTCATACAGTATTTAGTGAGCACACACACACCTACACATGGCTGATACTTGCCAACTCCTGACATGGGAATTCTCAGAAGCACACCAAAGTCTCTGTTTGATTTAAATTTATTTTTAATCACATAAAATCCAATTTGGAAAATTGATGCATGGGATTTTCTGAGTCACCAGGAGCTCTTTATAAGATTGCAAATGCATTGAGAAGGAAGAAATCTGTCTTGGCATGGCTGGTATTTCACAACAACGGTAAAAAATGATTGGTTTCTTCAGTTTAGAATGAATGAGATGAGTTTCAAAAACATCTATAAAAATATGTTATGAAATCCCAACATAAAGTCAAAATATGTTTGATATATCTGACTCATGAGGAAGAAGTAGAGGAAAAAAGTAGTCAGTATTCTGAAACAAGTTTATTTTGTTAACTTTCTTTTTCAGTTTTACTTCATTACTCAAAAAATATTTATTATTCTGGATATATTAATTAATTTTAATAGTGATTTTTTTACTCTCTACTCCAAGTCATTTTTGTTGTGTTTGGCAATATACTAGGACATTTTCCATTTCCTTCAGGACTTTCCAAAAATGATAATGATAAACGTAATTTCAATTCATTTTATACTCATACTCCTTATTACTTATATGGGTATGGACATAGCCCCTGTATCTGTAAATGGATTTCTGAGGGAAGCTATGACGACTTTTATTAAACCTAATGAGTATTATATCTCCAACATGATCAGGAATCACAGACTCCTAACAACAATCAGTTCTAATGATAGCTGATAGTCAAATCTTCAAAACAGGAGAAGTAATTTCCTACCCCTATATAGTTATTGTGCCAAAAGTCCTTAAATGTTACTGGCCCCTTTCTATGCAGTTACCATAATCCTCTGCTTTTAAGTTGAAACCTATGGCCTTGTCACTATTAGAATCAACTATTACACAACTTTTTATTAATCACACATTAAATTATAAAGTAGAACTATAGAAAACTCTGCTTACCTAAAGATGTTTTTCTAGTTCCTACAACTTCCCAGTGTTTTCTTATGAAATTTTCTTTTTTCCTATTCTTTCCACAGGAAGAGAAGGTAGGGTCTGTGTGCTTTGGCCACCTTTCCCACCACAAGATGAAAACAAGTTAAAGGTATTCACAATTCAGTATGGAAACATCAATAAACAATACAGAAAAGATCAATAAACTGTTCTCCATCAGGGGATGGTCCCATAAATCACGGTACATTTGTATGAAGACATGTCACTCAACCAGAAAAATCGTGTTTTTAAAGAATATTTATGCTTAGACAAAAGACCAAAGGAAAATATTCTGTTGACAGTAGTCTTCTCTGAGTAATTGGGTTACAGGTTACTTACTTCTATTTATTTTTATATTCTTCTATCTTTTTTTTTTGCATTTCCTAAAAAACTGTTGTTTTCAATTTATATTTCTTTTGATTTGAAAAAATAAATATAATTTTTAAATAAGACAAGAATCAAAAAATTTAAAAGCAATGGTGTGAATATTTGTATTTATGCAGTTAAAAAAAAAAAAGCCTCCAAAGCAGAGGTGATTCACAAGTCGCAGAATTTCTGATGCACAAACATCTCGATGGCAAGTTAATTTGTTTGTGTTCTGATTGTTTTGCAAAGGTTCTTGCAAGTCTTCCCACTTCCCACTATTTTATTTTTTTCTTTTCATTCAACTATAAATCACCTACACTGATACTACACTGTAGTTACATGAAAAATTCCATATTTTTAACCAGGGGGGGTATTTTTCTGCTAATTTTTCTATACCAGAGCAATTTACGTTTGATAGATAAAATAAACATGAAAGGAAAATTACTCTGAAGATTTTTCACTACAGTGAAACCACCTGAAGTTGAGGTTACTGTAAAAATGCAACCTGGAATAAGACTATTTCATTCACAAATGGGCGGGCAAGTATGAAATTGTTAGAGAAACGTAAGTGGAGTGACCCATCAGGGAATAGGACAGTTCAGACTTCATTTTAAAATTCAGAACATTACAAAAAATAAAAATAAAAAAGAAAGCAAAAATAAAGAAAAAAAATCAGAACACTAAATTGGGGACCAGAATAATTACAAGTAAGTTAGGAACGTCTTTGGAGTGTTGACTTCCTTTTAAGAATCAATTATGCAAAATGGGGCAGCTGCTTAGTAAAACATAAAACAGTTCGGCAGCTCTTCAAACAACCAAACATAGAGTTACCATATGACCCAGCCATTCTACTCATAGGTATATACCCAAAAGAACTGAAAATACAGAGGGTGCCCAAAAACCTATACACATTTTAAGAAAGGAAAAAACTGAATTAAAATTGTAATACTGAATATATACCGATAACAAAAGATAAGTACAAGTCACCCCCAGTATAAATCTACAGAAATGCTTGCCCACGGAGGTTCAAAGCAGCATTATTCGGAATAGCCAAGAAGTGAAAATAAGCCAAATGTCCATCAGTTGATGAGTGGGTGAACAAAATGTGGTGCTGCCCATAATGGAATATTATTCCACAATAAAAAGCAGTGACGTGCTGATATATGCTCCAACGTGGATGAACCTTGAAAATGTTACGTAAGTGCAAGAAGCCAGACATAAAAGGCCACCTACTGTATGATTCCATTGATATGAAATGTCCCAAAGAGGCTAATCTATAGAGACAGAAAGTAGATTGGTGGTTGCCTGGGACCAAAGAGGGGGGAATGGGGAGTGACTGCTAATGGGTAAGGGATTTCTTTTTGGGGAAATGAATGTTTTCTGAAATTATGTAGTGTTGATGGTTGCAGAGATAGAAATACGAAAAAAAACATAGTCTCTCCCGTCAAGAAATCTTTACTCTCATAGATGGTAAAGCATACATAGGCAAATGATCTTAAGATATAATAGCAGTGTCATCATAGGGACTTAAACATTTTATGGGCTCAGATGAAACACCTTAAATGTGCACCAAAAAACAACAGATTTGATGATGGAATGAATACCATAGAGCAGTGGAAATGAATAAACTACAAGAATCAACCTGATAAATCTGATAAATATAAATGTGAGCCCCCCAAATAATCAAGTTTTAGAAGAATACATACAGCATAGAAACAATTATATAAAGCTTAAAATATACTAAAATACTATATATTATTAAAGCTATATATATCCCTCAATATTATATATCCCTTTATATATATATAATATATAAACTTATCTCTCTATATACTTATATACACAAATATATATAACATATTAGAATATCCATGGGAATAATTAATACCAAAAGCAGATAATGATTCTTCTAATAATCAGGGGCTTCTGTACTATAGGCAGGGGCAAATTGGTGATTATTGAATTATGTCTTATACAGTTTTGTATATCTTAGGCACTGCATGATAATTTTTAAGAACTGGATTAGAGAAAAATCCATAGGTTGATATCTATGGTGTGAGGTTGGGGGATAAGGGCGGGCTTCCAGGAGGAGGCGTCTGAGCTGGGCCCTAAAGGATGCATGATTTTGATAGGCAGAGAGGAAAGGGAAAGCATTGCGGCTGAAGGGAACAGTGTAAGTGAAGAAAAAAAATAACAGGGGTTTAGCATTAGGGACCACAGGGTGTCTTTAAGCCACACAAAGCATGTCAGATCTCAGCGTCTTAAGGATTGTTTAACCACGGAACACAAAGAATGAGGAGATTTTTATGAATCACGGTGCCAAAAGCCTGATACGTTAAAAACAGAACATAATCAGAATCTCAAACAGCGTTTGGAGCGTCGCAAACTTGTTCTTTTCTTTTTAACAGTGAGAACAAATTGGGATCCCTGGAATATACCACTTGGGAGATGGTGGGAGAATAATTTTATCCACAAGTATTAAGTTGTTGCCTTAGGGCAGCTGAGTAAACAGTTTGCTGCAGCCTTTTTGAGGACTGCCAGCTAGTTACACCCATAATTTCATCTCTATTAACAAAAACAACTCACACTGTCGCGCGGTACCCTGCTTTGGCTACCCCGTGGTTCGCAGTATTTGAGTTATGGAGTGTCACTTGAGTAACATTCTATAGCAGTGGGGGCTGTGTTTTGATGTCCTTTCATTACCCACCCCCACTCTGTTGATTTATGGCATACCATGCAGAGACCTAAATCAAAACTAGAAAATACGTGTGAAATAATGCAAAACAGAGTCTCAGGCTTGGCAATTCCGTAATTACACCTAAAGGGAAAATAATTATGTAATGCCGTATGGCAAGCGTAGGTCTCGGCATCACAAATGTCCCTACTGTAAATGCAGGATTCTGAGAAGAACACGCAGGGTCTGTGAAGCGAGGTGGAGGAAAAGATTGCGTTTTAGAGGGACCCGGAGACAATTCTGTGAATGATATTGGGCCTGTGATAATACTGTTTACAGTCCAGGAAATGAAGGCTCAAGTGAGCAAAGTGACATGGCCCTGACAGAATGAATGCCAAAAATGGGACAAAACTCGAGTTATTTATTGTTTCAGCTTAGTCTCAACCACTGCCTGCGGTAGCCATTGATTTTACCCATCCATTAAAATTCTGAAAGTGTAAAAGCAATTTATTGATAAAAAACAGAAAACTCTCCAAGTCTTGACAGCAACTATGAAATGGAAACTAAGTCAACATGCAAACAACAACAACAACAACAAAAGGCCCTCGTACTAAAGACCTTCCAGTTAAAAAAAAAAAAAAAGAAAGATGAAAGAATTCCCCAGTAGTCCAGAATATGAAACTCTCCCCTATGAGTCTATCAGTTAATGAACAACCTTTAAGTAGAGGGAAATCTGAGATAAATGACCTGGGCAATATTCCAGCTTAAATCTTCATGTTGGAAAGCAAGTCTCCATCCACCTCTATGTTGTAAAGCCCTGGCATGGGAACTGAAATGAACGATGCTAGGAAAAGATTAGGTGACTATGGCTCTTACAGGCTGACTTCCTTCATTAAAAATTAGCTCTGAATGTAAGTGTTCTCTAAGCCCCTCACGTCGCTCACCTGGGTAGAGCCACACTAGGTGGAATTGTGTGAGCTCAGGGGAACAGGGTGTCAACTAAAATGACTCCAAACAGGGAAATCAGGGAAAGGTATAGGGTTTTTTAAGATGGGGGTTGGCAAATGACAGCCCATGGGCCATATCTGGCCAGCTGTCTCACTTTGTAAATAAAGTTTTATTGGAGCACCACCATACCCATTCCTTCATGTATTATCTATGGCTGCTTCTGCGATACAATGGCAGACTTGAGTAGTTACAGACATCCTGTGGCCCACAAAGCCAAAATATTAATTATCTGACTTTTTTTCAGACAATTTGCCCACCTCTGCCTTAGTATACCAGTTATCTGGAATAGCTTCAGCTGTCAAAAGCTTTTTAGAGTAGTCATTGCTAAGAATAGCTAGCTAACTGGGCACAACCTTTAGGCATCTATGCTTAAACTTTAGAATGAAAAACTACTTCCCTGGGTTCTTTTCAGTTATTTTACTTTCCTAATAAAGGGTAAATGTATATTGTACTACATATTCAATTAGGCTGTAACATTTGAAAGTGGGTCCTAACTTCTTTTTGCCTTTTGCTCTGCATGAAAGAAAGACAGTAATGGTAGGTAGAGATCAACACAGAGTCTTAAGGTGATTCCTTTTTGGAAACCAAGTATTTAAAAGAGTATTAATAAGGTATTAAAAAGGACATGCTGGAATGTGAGCTTCAAGGAGAAATTTACATGCTTAAAAATACTAGTAACAGTTTCTAAAGCTCTTTAAAACATTACCTTGAAACAACTCATTTAATCCTTACAATAACCCATACATTAGATATTATGTGGTCCATTTTATAACAACAAAATTGAGATTAATGAGGTTAAGAGAGCTGTTGATGATCATTGACTAGCAAAATAGTGGACCAGAACTAATCATAAGGGTCCCCTATAAATCCCAATGCTTTCCGTGCCCTGCAGTGCAATGGGTCATAGAAAAAGGAAGACTTGCATAGGAAGCCACGCTGTCTTATCTTAAACCTTGTGAGTGAGCTTGAACAAGTCCTTTAGTCTCTCCAGCTATCAGTTAACTTATCAAAAAGTGAGTGATAGTGCTCTACAAAGGCTTTACTCCTTTGCTCTATGAAGCCTATACATGAGAATTTTACTGTATTTAGTTTGAAAGTGTCTTTAAAAGAGAATTTACCTTCCTGCATTTCCTTTGTTCATAACAATTCTTGCTCCTTTCAAGTATTTGAACGGATGAATCAGTAGTGTCATGTATGGGATAAGTTCTGTGGTGACATACCTGCTCCCAAACAGTCAAGACTCAGTGGTCCTGAACTCACAGCCTCTGCTGGTGGGTTTGGCTTCACACTCCTCCGACCCCTCATGGGTGCCCTGCTCCCCATTTGTTTTTGCCCCAGCTTCCAATCCTTGGTGGCTGTCAATGTCAGCATTTTCTAAACCTGAGGCTACAGGTCTCAGTGTCTAGCTGTGCAAAGTGGAGCATCTCTATAGAGAAATTCTGCCAAAGTGAGGAAAACTCCACCAGCATCTGCCTTCTGAGGAAGTGGATTTTATAAGTGAAACTACCCCACGTTCCTGGAAGTCTGGGCTGGGCAGCTAAGGTAGGTGGTTGCCCGAGAAAGTAGGCGAGTTTCAGAATGAGAACTGTCCTTTGCTGTCTAGTTTTTACCAGGCTAGGCAGAAAAAGGTGACTTGCCCCTTGTGAGAGATTAATTGCCAGGGGAACACAGAGATTGTCACACCGGCCATGGAGAGAGGGCTGGGGTATTCTCTGACTCCATCAAGAAGTCGCTCAACCTTTGGTTGAATGACCGAAGAAGAAAGTTATAAGCAAGAAAAAACGTCTTCTCCTGAGAGGTTGGGCCCCACCCTCCCGCTCACCCACCCACCCACAGGGAACTGTAAATCAGATATTACTGCATGGTAAAGTGGCAGCCAATGCTTTAAACATTACGAAGTGCCAGATCTGGGCCTCAATACAGATTCTTTTTTGTTTTAGATACTTGCCATTAAAAAAAATACACTTGGAAGTTTCTGGAAGGGTTAGGGCTATAGAAGAAATGCCCAAAGAGACCATGATATGAGAAGGGATGTCCTGCTTCTAACATGTGCTAGGAACCCGATAAAAATCATTTCACGTATTTACACAACAACTCTCTGTGGTGGGTGTCATTATCTTCCTATTAAACATGAAGAGGGGCCCTAATAGGAGCCAGTTGTGGGAGAAAGAAAAAAGTACTGTGGATGTTGCAACTCAAATTTAAAGCCTGCCTACATTTTGTCCACTGGCAAAAATCATCCATAAATTATCAACTCACAGTATCATCACTGATGTCAATGTCTTTACCATAATTGGGTTTTTTCTTTTTTTCTTAGTTATTTTTCTGGTTACGAAAACCAAAACAGTAAGTAGACTTATGAGTGAAAAAAAAAGGATCATAATGAAAGTTCCAACAACAAAAGTTCCATTCTTTCTCCTTCTTGTACTCTATTCAGGCTTGATCACTTGATTCAAGCTTGAATATTGAAGATGTCTCGGGCAGGGCTGTAAGAGAGTGTGTAAATGTTCTGCTTTGGGCTTCTCTTTCCCTACTCCCCCGATTTTGGTGGTGGGATTAAGCTGACTAGCAACGAGAAGCAGATGCTCCAATACACCAGGCAAAGGGTTTGCATAGGTACCCAAGGAAGCTTAGAATGCGCTTGTGCCTTCCAGTGGCCACAGTTCTGTTCTTGTAGGCAAGACAACCAACCCAGTTGCAGCTGAAGCCCTATCATGTTCACTCTATTCTTCTCTCCCCTTCTCTTCATCAACTCCCCCTCTTCGCAGTTCACTGTTCCACAACTCTCACTTCCTACACAAAACTTTCCATCAGAGGCAAGAATAAGGCTGTTGGGAGAAGTCGTTGTGGAGGCCCTGCTCCAGTCTGAGCTCAGGTTCCATGTCTGTCACTGGCCATTGGTAGCTCGCTCGAGTCCCAGCCGTACAGAACTATGGGGCCTACTGTCAATGGCTGGCTGAATTTCACCATTGGTCATATCCCCCCCGCGCTTTTGTGGTAATGGAAATGCCTGATTTTAAAGCTAGAAGAAGGTTCCAATGATCCTAGTCATCTTTTAAATCCGATCCCAATTTCCAGCTTCCTGGATTGTCCATTTGGACCAAATAATGGATCTCTTCTTTTTGGCTGTGGTCATACTCCAATTGTCCCCATGGGGTCCAAGACATTACATTACAGTTAGGTATTCATGGAGGCTTCCCCAGTCCTCCTTAATAAGGAGTTAACTTCTAAGGTTAATTGCATGCACTTGAATGTATAGTTAATTATTTCATAGCTGCAACAGGACATGTGCTTGAGGCTCCAGGACATGTCCTTTACATGCATGGGAGGCTCATAAACCAACAAGGCTTCCACTGAATGAGCTTACAGATGCAGGCGTGGTCAAACCAGGGCTAATTTATCTGATTGAGCTTCAGTAAAAGAAAAAAAAGATAAATGTCATTTTCTTTTACTACCTCCCCAACTTTTTGCATGTTAATCCTTCATCATTGAGACCAAAGATAGATGTGTTTTCTTTAGAATACCAGAGAGCTGAATTTACAATCAAGTACTTATGGCTAGAGGTCAGTGCTTACTCACTTAAAAGACAGGGTCTTCTAAATGGTCTGGGAGAATGAGAAAGGTCTTGCTTTGTCCAGGAAGCCATCTGAGAAGGACAGTGGTGAGGTGGACAGAAGGCTATCCTCAGTGAAAGCTGCTCAACTCAGATCTTATCAACTGGTTGAAACTGTCTCTTTCTGGGAAGATGGCCAACATGGTTAACTCATTTGGGTGGGAGGAATTTCTTTAGGTGACGTCATAAATGGCAGGACTAGATTGGAGCTCATGACCAAATTTCAGTGTTTGTAGGATTCTCTTGATACTTGTCCAAAAGTGACAGCTTAAAATCTTAACTTATTCATAGAAGAACTAGAACTAGAAGAGATTCTATGTAGGAATCCCTTTCTCCCTTCCCCACAGTATCCTCAGAAGGTTTCCATTTTATCCTCTGATCTGGGAAGGAAAAGCTCACTGACTGTACAGCAATGTATTTCACCCCGAGGGGAGGTCTGCCTTCTGCAACTCTAACTCCTTTCCCACATTGCACATTTTCCAATATGTGAGGATAATTGTTACACCTCAGACTGGATATTGGAATTCCTTCTCTCCTTTTTTATGCAACATGGTTTTTGGATTCTTTACCCATTTGGGGGTGGTAACCCCCCCCCCAACCCCAAGAACTTCACCTCACTTCTACATTTGTAAGAAGACTAAATGCTGTAAGTGCTTCCAGTTGCCAACAGTCACCTTCTTGAGACTTCTCCATCGCCACACCCTCTTACTTCTCTCAAATCTTTTTCTTTACTAAACTTTGCTCTTTCCCTTCTGAGGAAAGAGAAGAATGTCCCTCCCTTTCCCATGGGCACTTCATGGGTACTTCCGGAACATGCCCCTCAGACTTCCTCCCCACCTCCTCTCCTCCACACAATAGATCCAACTCAGATTTAATTCTGTGCTTTACCAAATAACTCTAAAGTGTGCAAAATCCCCATGTTACATTAAATAATAGTATTTATTTTATCCTTATGAAGATCTTTCTCAATTGGTCAACTTGCAAATATTTTCAGGACAACTGGATAGTTTTACTAAAGGACCTTTCTTCAAATTTTAATTTTTTCTTCTTATGATGAGATTAAACTTGATTGTATTTGTACGCCAGCTGAATGATGCAAAATCATTCAAGGATTAAGATGGGTCATAAAAGGGTTAATCTTTAGGGAAATGCTTTCAGTTGAAGAGTCTTTAGGCAACACAGGGCTGTTTCTGTCCCCTAGTTGGGAGCTTTGAAGCAGGGGCTGGAAGGATACAGATATTTTGCAACTTCACAATTTTGAAAGCAACTTTCTTCTATATGGAAAAAGCCACAGAGATAAAGTTGAGGGTGGTAGAAAGGGTGTTTACCAATTCGCAGTGTGCCTCTCCTGCCCCCACCCCCCAGGTTAAAGGTCGGAAACACTCATCAGTCTGTGCCATGTCTGTCCTGGTCTCTTGGGAAACTCTGAGTCTTTCGGGCCACGTTGGACTGAATGGTTATTTCGCAATATCTCTAATCAGAACCACTGCCAGGTTCAAAACGAACCCAGGTTTGTTAAGATATTTACTAATAGGAAGATTCCTTAAAGGATAGAGCAAAGCTTAAACAAAGAAAACAATGTTATGAATACAGCAACCAGAAAGAGCCTGGCTGACCCGGCTCAGAATTTCCATTCTCATTCCTCTCTCTCTCTCTCTCTCTCTCTCTCTCTCTCTCTCTCTCTCTCTCTCTCTCTCTCCTACTCCTCCTCCTCCTCCTCCTTCCCTCTCTCCCTTCCACCCTCTCCCTCTGTCCTGCTTTCTGACTTGTCAGTGACATACTGCCTGCAGCCAAGACTGGTTCACATAATCACAATGAAAATAAATGAAAAATTCATCCATGGAGAGGGGTGGAGGAAGAATTTTTAAATGGGCTAACTTACTTGGGTACATAAATCTTGAATGAAGTCATTTTAATTTTATAAAAATTAAGTCATGGCATGAAGACAACACTTAGGGTCCTGAGTAGCTCCCCTTCCAGAATTTTTCTCCTAGCATGTAGTTTAAAACCAAGTATGTCCTACTCTTTGTTAAAACAAACAAGACACAAACAAAAGAAGCAAAACTAGATATCAGTACAGACACAGTGTCCAGGCTCTGTGTTTAATTTGGCGCACAAATTACTTATATTTCCTTTATACTTTATAGAGTTTCAAAGAATGGTATCACCCTGCCCCCAAGAGTTACCTTTTCAATGAAACCTTTCATTGATGAGAAGATGGTTGACCCCCCATTTTCCAGTGGAAGCTAGTAAGTGAGGAGAGTTGAAAGCCTAGAAGGTTTACCAAGTCTTGGAGTCGGAGGGAGGGTCTTCTTTGCTACGACTTAAGGCTTAGGTACCCATGATGCCTTTCCCAGGTCTCCATCTCAATAAATGGCTACAGTATGAAGGACAGTCTTCAATCTTATGGCTGAATACTGGACATTCCCACTCCTTCTTTCTCAGATGTTTGCTGTACACTTACTGATTCAACTTCTCTTGCACTTTATGGAGGAAGCTAGGAAACAACTAGACAGGGTTTGAGAGGTCCGTTTAAGTGCCTTACCAAGAACCAAGAGAGAAATTTAACAAAAATTCTGGGATGCGAAGCGTCACCATTTCTTCTTTTCACTCAACTGTGTTTCATGTCTCGTTTATTTAGCCAAGTGATTTTTAAGCGACTTTAAAGAGATGGTGTATAACATAAAGAAAATGAGCATAGTGGCTAAACTAATAAATATTTAATGAGTTCTTACTATGCATTAGGCATGTGCTAAGGAACAAACAATATTTATTTTTTTATTTGGTGAGTATTAGGACTTTAGGTTTACACTGGAAAACGGTAGCTCCAAGTTTGAGTAACTTGTCCAAGGTGTTACACTCACGTTAGTCTGATTTCAAAAGCCTTGCTTTTCCTCCGCTGTGCCACCCAAAGAAAACTTCTGAGAGTTGATCAGTAGTGACTTGCAGTTAATTCCCAAGCAGGCCTGTACATAAGCACTGGCTTCAGCAATGGGCCACCACCAGTCAGAGAGAGAGGAGGTCTGAAGCGGGGTGGTGGCCATATTTGCAAATGCGCTCTATCTGTTACCCCATTTACTCTCCACGGGTACATTACTGTATGCCCATCATAAATACTGCTGGGTTTGAGATCTGGTGCAACGTATGAGAAACAGATTTCCTGCTATAATACCAAAACGCAAAGGAGAGATTCCTTCTCCTCAGCCCTTCAGGTCCCAACCAATATTTTCCTCTCTTTTTACCACTGGTGCTGACCCTCTTTTTCAGTGGTTACTAATTTTATTTTTGTTTTCCCTTTCTTTCTTCTTTCCTGTCCACTAATATCATGGCTCCACAAGAGAGATAAGTATAGATATCTACAAAATGGTATGGATAAGGCAAATGTGATTTTGTGGCATCGGCTCAACTTGAGAGAAGAATACTGAAGGAGGGAACCACAGCTAAACATTTAACTGCACAACTGAAAATGCCTCCATGTTGCTTGGGATGACATGTTGGTAAAGAATCTTGAATCAATATTTTTATGTTTTAAATGACTGGATTTGTACAGGATAAAACATCTGGAAAATACTTTATGTTACTGGCCTTTAATAAAAAACTCAGATAGTGTTCAAGAGAATCAGACCAGATTGAGCAATGTATGTCCACGATGGCCTCTGGTCTTTCCAGGTTCTATTATGACACAAGCGACTGCCACCGATGAAATATCCAAAGGCTAATTTGTAATAAAGTCTGTTCTGGAACCCTTTCAAATATTTTATAATTCAAAATAATAAAAACATCACTCACGTAAATTACAGTGAGATAATCAGCTCATCTCTGACACCATTTTGATGACCAATATTTTAGATATTTTATGGTTATATAATCAGAGAAGTTGACAATAAACTTCATAATATATGGGTCTATGAAAGACGATGTGAAGGCAAAATTGTGTTTGGTCAGTTAAGACACTAAAGTGACAAAAGATGATTTATGTGACATCAACAGAGTGTAAGTGACCCTTCTAAATCTCATTAGCTGCAGAAATAAATTCTTGACAACAACAGAAACAGAAATTACCATCAACATTTACATCTAGGCGCTAGGAAAAAAGAATGAAAGAAATCTTCAGTCACTTCTTAAAATATGTAAAACTAACATAAATTTAAAAATCTAATAATTCATCCATTGAGAAAAACATTTTTTTTCCCCCTCAGGAAGATAGCAGCTTTGCAAAATCAGTAATATTGGCAAAGAATTTTTAAAAGTGGAAAAGTGTACTCTGAAAATAGAAAACAAATAAATTATAGCTTAGACTTTCTTTTAACCCACCGGAATTAAATGGGCTAAGACCATCCAACAGGAATATTTGCACTAAGCTAATATTTATACATATAAACCCTCTCGTTTTAGTTTTGATCTTTCTCTTAAACATCATGAATTTTACGGCTTGGCAAAGTGTTGTGTTTGCCATCCAAAACGCAAATGGCTAATGGCAGATGAGAAGTGTAAACTTCTAGGTCAGTCTTCTTAAAAGAGAACCAGGACCTTCCCCGTATTTCGGCTCTGGCTTGCGTGTCACATTGTGTCATTTGTTATAATGTTAACATGATAATATTTATAGTTTGGTTGAAAAAATTTTTTTAATTATTAAATGTATTGGAGCGACAATGTTTGGCTGAAATTTTTAAAAATAATGAGTGACATAAGAAAACATTAGCAAACTGAAGGGTGAAGGCAGGTCATTAGAAAAATGGTTTTTCTATCCATGGAGTAGGCCCGGAAGATAGCTTCTCCAGCACCATGAATATATTGGGTTGTCGGAAAAGTCATGACACATTTTTGCAACGAAAAACATAGAAAAAATACGTCGTGACTTTTCCGACAACCCAATCTTTCTATACTGCCCTCACCAAGTAAAACAATCCCCGCCTTCCTGGGTATATCATCCTCTCAAACCTCAGAAATAAGAAAAAAAAAATCAGGAAACATTTCTAATAAAAATGTGTCTGTTATCAATCACCAAAGCCCCAGAATAAGAGCAGAATAATCTATATGGATATCGAGAATCCTCTGAAAATATATTCAAGGACCCGTCTTATTTTCAGGTCTGTGCTGTAAAGTGACCAGTCACGAGGGGGAAAATGGTGCCTTTTAGCAGGACCTAAGGCTAATATGGATAATGGAGGGTTGGGGGTAGAGGGTGTTTAACTGCAACGGCTTCACAGGTTTCTTGACAATATTAAAGCAACAAGCCCAAGCTTTTCATATTCCCGAAGACTAAAATTTTCTCCCCATCCCAAACTCCTAAGATATCATGGCCTGCCTTGAAAAACAAATTATAGAAAGAAAAGGGGGCTCTCTTTGAAATGGCATTTATTGTATTCCTCAAAAGAGATAGATCTGTTTATATAATATACACACACCTCAGAACTGGAATGCCTGTCAATTAGGTATTATGGATGCACAGGTCCCTATAAAGGATTTGCATGGTTGTGAGAGCAAACATGTTTTCATATTAAAGAGCAGAGAGGCCGTTGGGAAAATCTCACAGGACACACAAGGGACATTCTGATCTGATCGCCCTCAAGAAGCTCTGGGGCTGAGGAAGACACACAAGCAAGGTTACTCCTCTTTCTGTTAACAATTCCCAGTTTTTAAAAAGCTCCTGATAATCTAACCTGTATCTTCCCTAGGTAAACTCTGCAAAGGCAAAAAACGAGCCCCATATTTAAGCGGAACATTTTTATAAATACGATCCTCTGGGGCTGTGTATTTATGCTAACGAATGATTACAGCCCAGAACCTCTAACAGACAGATTATGTTTTCTCAGGTCTGGCACAAAAGGAAGTACTAAAGCTGGATGAGGAAATACATGAATGAAAAGAAATGACTGTCTCTCAGTTTCATACTATCTGGAGGCCATTTAGAGTGTCCAAAAAATGGTCAAGAGTTTAAGTTTAGGACAGATAACGACTTTGTTGAAAGAAAGAAAAGTCTCCTTAGGTTTATCAAGTGTTTGTTTCATTTTCTTTTGTGTGCAATAGGAGGGAGGGGTCCAGGCATAGAAGGTTCTCAATTCTGGTGCACAGTGATATGGAAATACAAACAATTATAAAATGGCCACTAAAATTGTGTCGCAGCATTATCTTGCTTTAAATTCCATAGCCTGAGTTCTGTGTTTCAACAGGATATTTGCGTGTAATGCTGCGTATACAATTTCAAGTCCTTGTCAACATCAACCATAATGACAACAGAAAGTTACTTAATAAATGTTTACCAGATAATTCAAACCACTAAACACCACGTATTGAGAATTCTTTCAAAATTAAAAGTAATTTAATCTTTGTAACCTTAAAATTTGAGCACATCATTTCGACATCTAAATCTGTAAATTCTTCATATAAAATTTGTTTCTGTAAAATAATTATTTTATCTTAGGATTTTCTGTGAGATGTGAGGTTGTTAATTTCACTGACCCAAACAGACAATCAAAATAATAGTTTACACCAAATGTGGTAACCAAGTTAAAAAGCAAATAAATTTGGATTACCTCATTGCAATCCTGCATGGATATTTGGGGAAATCTATAAACCTTTCATTTAAATGACTTAGCTGGCAAGTTTACCTTTCTCCTCACTATAAACTTTCTTCCTCAAGAAGTTGGAGAATTAGGTCAGTTTTATCCTCAACCAAGTTACCTGTATGTTATGATTTAGATTCAGATGTTTCACACTATTTTATCTTTATGTCACAAATTCATTTCTAAAAATTTTTCTGTTTCCAAAAACAACTAGGATCATACTATATTAAAAAATGATTTAAATATAAGGAATCACTGAAATCTTTTCAAGCCTTGGCATATATAATTGGCTCATTTTCCTGAATTATCACCTTACTCCACACACAAATATTTCCATAAGACAAAACACACACACACACACACACACACACACACACACACACACACACCTCACATGTTTAAAGTGATGACAAATAGAAAAAATTTGACTCTCCCAGTCAAACAAAATGTTAACTACACAATTTTCTCCAGTTAAAAAAGCCCCTACCTTATTTACATTTGTGATACTGGTACGGCACCACGAGAGAAAAATGTTGAATTAAAGTCTGAGTTTAAATTGAATGAGATAAATGTACTGTGTGGAGATTTATACCATGTCCCCAGTCCATAGCTAAAGAGGAACCCACTCAGAAAACATCCTGCCGAGACCCTTCTGAAGAACAGACCCACCATTACCCGTGAATTTGAGAAGAGAAGGGGCCTTAGAGATCTTGTCTTTGACACTCACAACTTTATAGGTGAGGTAACTGAAGTTCAGAGCAGTTAATAACTTGCCCCAAGGGCTCACCACTGGCTAACAGCAAATGGGGGACGCTATTTCCAGTCTCATCCAAGCTCTTCCCTGCTCCAAGGAACGCATTTCACACCTAAGTAAACAACTGTATAAAAAGATATTGCTTTCCATGTTAATTTTTTTCTCCTGTTGAACTTGAGATCGTCAGGCATACACTGATTTATTTAAACTTTCTGGCTATTAGAATCCATTTCTTTTGTCTCTCTTTCTAACCCTGCCGGTCATACACTGTTCTATGCCATGCCTTAGCTCCTCACCTGCACATATTCACTTTGGTTTAATGTGTGGGAAGCAGAAGGAAATGCATGTAGTCAGAGTCTCTGAGGGTCTTTCTCAAAGGTGAGGTGAGCACCCTATATGTGCTACTCTCAGCACAAGTCGAATATACGTTCTTGCCACTTGGAAATATTATGGATGATTAATTAGTTAGCATTTGTAAAGTGCTTTGAAAATGAAAAGTGCTATTATGACACCTAATTAAATTTCTCTCTTATATATTCAGCAACAATTTCATTTGTATGTGTTTCTGTGCCAAGAAAATAGCTATGTAGGCTCTTAGAGGCATTCGTATGAAAGCTAGTCATATGTGGGTTTTGCTTCCTCTTTTTAAAAAAATCTATTCTTCTATCACGTCTTCTTGTCTCTGGACACAGATCCGCCTCGAATGGGCGCATGTTCATAAGTGAATGTTGCATTTTGGAGTGAAATGTTTTTAAAAAATAGTTTTGTTGTGCACAGCAAAACAGCTTACCGACAAGGTAAATGCTGATTCACAAAGAGCTAGCCACAAATGATAACATATGCCCTTCCTCAGTGATGGCAAGACTGCCCATCAGATGAACAGAAACATGCAGAGGCAGCAGCGGTTGAAGCAAAACCTTTGGCACGTCTGAATCATTCCCTCGGATCTTCAAGGTGGTATCATCAGTGGGACCTTGTAAACATCTTTCTGCACTGGTTAGGCTACTGTCTTAACCTGCAGCGATGCTGCAGAAGTGCAGAATAATTTGGTTGGTCCTCTCCAGGGAGAGGAGAGAGAGGTGTGTGTGTGTGTGGAAACTCAATCTGATTTAGAAATCAGCTCTCCTGTAGGTAATGTTGTGTTCTAATAAAGACCTGGAAATACAGACTCAGAGGGTGTAATTAACAGAGTTGGGAAATCCAAAAGCCAGGAAACTGTTGATAGAGAAGTATTTCTATTGTTCAGAACATGTTTTGTGCATTAGGAAAACGAAGCCAGATTCTTTCTCTTGGCATGCACCCTTAAAAGCACATCAGCTAATGAAGAGGGGCATCGGAGTTGACATCATGGCATAACCAGCAGCCTGAGACCTATTTGTATGTGGTTAGGAGCTCAATTCTAGTTTACTGCTGATGTCATTAGTCAAACTTGCATTAGTGATGTGGACTGGCAAGCTTGCCATTTCTTCCACATAATAAACAACCACGGCATACCACAGACAAACATAAACCTGAGCATGTCACGCATCCTGCAAAGCTGTGTGGTGTCTACATTCCGAGCAGTTCCCACTGCCAGAGCCGCGAGGGCAGAGACAAGCTGGAGTGATGACATACGACCCTTCTGCTTTGCAAGCTCTACACCGAGGCAAGTGACCCTCCAGCCTGGCCTGAGCATAAATGGATGGAAATGGTTTTGCCGCAAGCTTACTGAGCTAGAAATCCTGGCAGCCGATGCTCCACTTGATAAACTCTGCAGGAAATAAAGCAAACTAAGCCCTCCTTTAAGGAACACAGTTTGATCTGCTGCGTGAATGTGTACATTGTAAAAATTGAACTGTGCGTTTGTAATTTCTGGGAGACTGCACAAATCTACTGTAAACACCAGACAACTACATTGTACATCTGCCCCGGCTATTGAAATTCTGAGACAGCATTCTTTAAATACATTTTTCTAAGAAATTCCATGTAAGTATAAATAACCAAAGTCAGGCTTCACATATCTGGCAAAAGCAAATGTCAAAATTGGGTAAATTTATATTTTATTGCTGCTTCTCTTTATTTTGGAGCAATTTCCTTTCTACTTGGCAAGATATACAGTACTTGAGCCCAAACTCAGTTGAGTTTCCAGTACAATCTCTGTGGCATATATGTTAATAGAAGTATATGGGGTAGGTATTCCAAAAGCTCAATTAATCTTTATTTTTGTTAATCTTGTTTTATTCCAGGAAAAAATATATGTATGTGTGCGCACGCGTGTGTGTGCCTGTACACTCACATGCAAACACACATATCCATTGACCGAATAATCTCCAGAGGTTTTGACTGAAGTATTTTCTACAAGAGAAACAGTTGAGTTAATCACCCCCAGTACAAATTAGGGGTGCTCAGGCCCGAACCATTTGCTCTTCCATTGGCCTCCTGACAGTGTGTGCTTTTCATTAATGCCATTCCCTCGATGGAATTATTGACGTCTCACTTTAAATACACTTTTCTGTAAGTCAACCAACAAAACTAATTAGGAACTGTGAAAGGCTATATTGATAGAGTCAAACTATATAAAACAGTTCTGACAATTCTCCTGGAGGACTCCATATATCATGGGACTTTGTGCTCAGCTTTGGGCTCTTTCTAGCTAGAATATAAATAAACTAAAGTAAAATCTCAGGTTTTAAATGACTTTAAAGAACCGCACATTTCCTGAAAGAACCATTTTCAAATTACATATAAACATGTTTAATCAGTCTTTACTGTTCTAAGTGGCAGGGGGATTTCACAGGGGCATGACTCAATGACCTACAGACTGGTGGCTCAGGCCCCAGTGGTGTCCACATGAGGCTACTGGCTTGATCAGTCTTACAGAATTGACAAGTGAGTTCAGTCGCCACAAATTTGACTGGCTTTTACCAGGGGACTCCCTTCTTCTATTCACATACCAGCCCTCATGGTTCCCAGCGACACCCCTACAAGCTGGTAGCTGGAACCTGACAGAAATTCAAGCAAGGATAACAACCACAACAAAACCATTCCAATACCACCTAAGTTAAGGCAGCATCGTCAAACCAGTGACCGTGATGCCCTGGGCATAAACGCAGCTGAGCAGTGGTTTCTACAGGCCATGGAAAGAGGTATTTTCTTACGTGTTCATCATGAGAGAGCAAAGGACTCAGATACAAGCACAGGTCCTGTTCTGACACCTAGTGTACTGTTCCAGAGATCTTCCAGTCCATTAATTAATTCACTCATTTAGCAAACATTTGTTCAAACCTGCTGTGCACTGGGCACCATGACAGGCCCTGGGGGTATACAGAAAAACAAAACACAGTCTATCTTCTCTAAGAACTTATATCTAATTGCTGTAGATATTTTGTACAGAACACAGGAAGGTGCAGAAGCCCAGAATTTACAGTACAGAAAGGACCACTGTATGCAAACCCTCCTGCCTTAAGCAATGTACCTGTTGGTAAGCACTTGCTGGCCTCGGAGAGGGTCATTTACTCTATGACTCTGTACAGAAGAGAGAAGTGTGACTGAGGGCGAGTCATGGCCAGAGGAAGGGCCTGCAGTTCCCTTCTCACTCGGCGAAAGTAAATTGTGTCTCAGGAGCCCTTGCATTTCAGTGGGAGGAAGACCTGTTGGCTTTGCCCTTAGAAAGGAATTTTTTCCAGAAACTTTCATTTTTTTCAAATTTCAAGATTTCAAATTTGAGAATCCCAAATTTCACTAATTAGCATGACTACTACTGGTGTTCTCCAGAGGGGCCCCTCCTCCAGCATCGCATCGGTTATTAGTATCAGCCACAACCATATATTTTGAACCTGGCAAGAGCCTTAACGAAGGCTCATTCAGACATTCAGAGACATTCAGAGGCATTTGTTGGGAGCTGACTGCAATTGAGAGAGAGAGAGAGAGAGAGAGAGAGAGAGACAGACTTTTCAGAAACACACTTTAGTCTCTGAGACTTATAGGATCAAGAGGCTACCTGCGTCATAGTTGGGTCTCTGGCTGGCAGCATGCATTTCACTTTTCATAGTGAGAAGCTGTCAGGATCAGTGTTCTACAGCCATCAGCAGAAGTGAGCAGGCTCATCATTTAATCACTGTGAAACACTGCCCAAAGTAGAACTTGTAATATTCTTAATTTAGTGAGGATTTTTTTTCCCTTCTTGTTAAGAGCTGATAGGTGCTTCTTGCACACTGCTGCCAGATTCATCTCCCAGAAAAACTGATTTCATCATGTCCCTCCCTACTCAGTGACTCATTATTGCCTCAAAGATAATGACCATTTCCTCAGGCTGGCATTCCAGAGCCTCCATGGTCTGGCTAGCACCCAATATGCCCTGCCAGTTGGACCTCCCGTCTCTCTCACGCAGATCAGTCTTTCAGCTCAACAGACCCATCGCTTATCCCTGAACACAGAGTTGGTCACCTGTCTTTGGATTCATCTATTCAAGAGTTAGTCTCCTGAGCAGCTGTTATAAACAGGGCATCACCACCTCACTCTTCATGCCGTTTTCCTCAACTGACGGAGCCAAAGGCTGACGCTCCTTCGATGACCGGTTCACTTCCTGCCCCCTTTCCCAGGTCCTCTCTCTCCAAGTCCACCAAGCCCAGAAGCACTTCTTCTTTGCCTGAATTTCCCCAGCACTTCCTCTTTAAGGCAGACATGTGGCACACGGGTCACACGCTGCTTTGCATTATTAAACGTCCTGCTTCTCCACTTTAGTGGGGGCTATAAACGTCATCAGGGCACAGACCAGGCAGCACACACTCCCTAATGCCTAACCTAGTCAACAGGAAGCTTTCATTTATCCCCAGTACCAAATCCTGAAATGCAACCTGCAGGCCGTGGACTTTTTTTTTTTTTGAGCTTTTGTCACTTTATTGTTCACCAATGAATGTCATCCATAATTACAGATGTAATTGTAACTTGATTGTACGACAGAAACATATGCTAATGGTAAAAGCCTGTTGGAATTCACCAAAGATTCATTAGTACATTTTTACATTGCTGTATGACTATGTGTTCTCAACTGCTAATAAGAAAAGTTATAAATGGTTTAATCGCATGAACATTTTAAAGACTCAACCTTACCTATTCCTACAGCGTAGGTTCAGAGTGGCCTGCCCTTTTATGTAATGGGTGTTTATAAGCTCAGACCTCAGGTGAGACAGTTTTCCTGAAGAGCTTTTAAAAGCTGTTGTTATTCTTGATATCGTGGCACCTACTGAGGCAGATACAAGCAAAGGCTTGTATCTTTAAAATATCTTATTATTTAAATTGGATGCTGCTTGATGCCAAATGGAGAGTGAAGGATCTCTCTCCATTGTAAAGCAGAAGGTAAAAAGCTTGGAGAGCTTGTTGGGAAAATAAAAAAGAGGGATTTTTCAAGTTCTCACAGCTCCAATAAAGATGGTGTTGGCTTGGGGCTACTTGCCAACACACTCTTGGCAACCGCCTTATTCCTCTAAGTTAGTAGGAACTGTAGGTAAAGTATGAACTGACACACATCTTCAACCAATCACCTGGTGACTTAGCTCTAAGATGTCAGCCTGCCACTGCCTGGGAGGGAGGCACACTGCAGTGGGGTCACAGAGCTACAGTAGAGACCCCGTCTGGATCTTGGGACTGGGCAGTAAGGACATGGGAGGTACTATCTTTCCTTTTTTTTTCAAGCTGTGCCATCCTGCCACCTGTTGGCAGCTCAACGGCAGCTCAGCTCGGGCCGGGACTCGAACCGCTGTTGCTCAGAGCTCACACTCTTGAGTGAGCTCTCAACCAACTGAGCCACTAGGCCGGATCCCAGTACCATCTTTCCTTTTGAGAGCAGATAGTCAAGGTGGATGTTCAAAGGAGCCGAAACTATACACTACCATGGTTCTGGCCACATGCAACTCCTCGCACCCCTGGCTCTCTCTCGGAACCCTTGAATTATGCTTGACACACAGGGTATTATGACACACAGGCCAGCATGCTGGATCTGCAGCCTGACCAAACACACCAAGGGCTCTCCCTGTGAGAATGGCGGGTCTGTGGCTTTAAGAAAGAGCTGGTGCACCCTGCAGCAGCGGAGCCTGTAGCTTCAGCTGTGTTCTTACCTCACTCTCCCTTCTGCAGTGACCTCACCCTGCCACAATGCTACTATTCATGCGGATGGAGTGGAACGCTGCATACAACACTTTCATTGAGTCACACAAACAGGAATATTTAGCCTGTTTGGTGAAAAATGAAAGCTAGATATTTGGCTTTCTGCAATTTGACGGGGCTGAATGAGTTTTTCTTTTTTTTAAATAAGTTTAATTTTAAAGACTAACATTGAAAAGAATAATAGAAAAAAAAATCTTCACCCACCTTTTTCTTTCTGAAAAATTGTATTCCCTGGTAAGGTTATCCTTCTCTCATCCTATGTTGTATCACAGCCCTTAGATCCCCATAGATTTTCGATTTACTCTTAGAAAGGCAACCACAGAAAATCTAGACATTGAAACTTTTTCTCAATACAGATCTAATTTTAAAATGTTTATTCATTTCATTTAACCAAGTAGTTCATTATCTCTCTCTCCCTCTCCCTCTCTCTCCCCCTTTCTCTCTCTCTCTCTCTCTCTCCCTCCCTCCCTCCCTCCCTCCTTCTCTCTGAATGTGTGTGCATATGCATACACATAAATACTTAGAATAAACTCAGAAAGTGCATGGTATTTAGTTGCTTTCAAAGTTGTAATCTACTCCAGGTTGAAAAGAGGTTTCAGAGCATCCATCTCCCCAAAGGACACCTGTGGAATCATTGCTAATTTTAATTTCTCAAAAGTATCTTACTCCTGTTGATAAAAGAAGCCTAGAGTTGGAAAACAAATAAAGATGAAAATACATATAATATGATTCTAATCCCTAATGATAACTTTCTGATATAGTCCTACCAATTGAGTGTGTGTGTGTGTGTGTGTGTGTGTGTGTGTGTGTGAGAGAGAGAGAGAGAGAGAGAGAGAGAGAGAGAGAGAGAGAGAGGGAGAATATATATTATGGGTATATTGTATAGTCAGTATTATTTCTATTTTTTTTTCACATAGTATATTATTGTTATCACCTGGGCATTTTCTCATGACATTATTTGTTTTTAAAAACATGATTTTAATTGCTGTACGACATTCTACTACTTCCTTATTGTTGGGCATTTACATTATAATACTTCAAATTTCCCAAATTACTTCCCCAATACTTTATTGCACTGCAGTGAATATCCTGAACGTAAGTCTCTACCTAGGTCTGCAATTATTTTCTTAAGAATGATTCTTTTAGGTGGAACTGAGGGTTACAGACATGCTTAAGGCTAACACTCTCAAAGGGGCTACAACTTGCCAAATTGTTTTCCAGAAAGTATGGCACATAACTGACATCTTAGCCTATCTACTTTAGTATTAAGTATGTTATAGAACAGCATCTCTTAAAACATTTTCCACCAAAAAAACCATATTTTTTCCTAACTTCCTAACTATTTCTCACAAAATAATAATAATAATAATAATAATAAAATTCCCTTTGGAAAAGGACAGAGTGGAAGATAAGCTCTAGTTTCTTCTTTCAAAGACCTGCCAGGTTGGAGAAATTCTTATTTTTGTAACTACATAAGGGGATGAGAATATATCCATGCATTATTTAAGACATGTGTTATCCGAAAAGAAGACCTTGTGGTAGGCATTGCCTCACAAAGTTGTATAACTGTCAACGTTTATTAGATGACCAATATTTTAAATGTACTGGAACTGAGATTGCTACTTTAAATGAAATCCTGGGGCAAATCCTTTGAAAAAGTGAAGAAATCTTTTGTTAATGGAGGAGATTACATCAGTATTTCTTTCACAAGTTCAGATTTCTATGTGAAGATGTTTCTTAAAATGGGGTGTGCCTTAGTCTCAAATGATCCTCCAGAGATACTTATTAATTACAAAGGGAAAGATAATTTTACAGCGGAGAAACCTGGCGGATATCACCTGAACTGAGTGACCGAGGTTAGTATCACCAGTGATGAAGTTTATCGTAATCATGTGTCCCCTCACATGAGATGCTGAAAAGGGCGCCACCTCTGGGGTATTCTTCTAAAACACGTGTAACTGCAATGATCATGAGAAAGCATCAGACAAACATGAATTGGGGAACATTCTATAACATAGCAGACACAAATGTCAAGATCACCAAAGACCGACAAACTGCCACACATTGGATGTGACCAAGGAGACATGACAACGTGAGGCCCCGAGTTGGATGTTGAAACAGACACAACACATTAAGGGGGAAAAAATGGGGAAATCTGAATAAAGTCTGTAGTGTAGCTAACTGCATTGCACCAGTGTTAAATTCTTGGTTTTGATCATTAATAAGGTTATGTAGGATGTTAATATTAAGGGTACGTGTGAAGGGTACGTGGGAACTCTGTACTATTTTTGCAATGTTCCTGTAAGTCCAAAATAAAAAGTTAAAAAATTACAACATTAATCATGAAAAGAAAAAAATAACACGCACCTAGAAGATGTCAAAATTTCACATGAGGAGGCAAGTCCCATTTGGAAGGCAATGGATCCTTTCGGATATTTGCCTGCTCACTCATGGAGTTGCTCGTGGTCTACAATCACTGTGTAGAAAATGATAATTGTGGCAATGCCTTCAAAGAGAGTCACAGCTTTCTTAGAATGCTGAGACAGGCATCTTCACCCGAGAATAAGCAGCGTCTCTCCTCTCCACTTCATCCCCACTGGCCCAGGCTCAGTCCACTTGTGCTGCCTGATACTTCCCAGACTTGTGGGCAACCAAATTGCTTCCTCTGTTGGCTAATCAGTAAGGCAAATAATTGCCTTCATATTTGGGAGGCGCCTAGAGAATCTAAACCAAAACCTTTTATCCAAGGATATGTCACTGAATTTTTTATGAGATTATTATCAAATATTCCATTTCTACCCTTAAAAAATTTCAGAATCTGTACAAAACTAGATGGATAATCGAAAGGTTCCATAGGGACAACTAGGCCTATGCTTTGCACAGTCCTAAAAACTGATGGAAACCTGAAATTTCATTACCTGATAAATTCATTCCATAAAAATTAGATTTCAACTTATGACACTTCAATTACATATTTAAAATGAGTATTTAATTTGATAATTATTACATGCTAATTAGGTGTAAGTGTCTCATGGAAAATATATCTTCTCTGGGTTTAATTACCATATTGCAGAAACATCAAAATAAGACTTAATTCATACGCTTTAATCATCTTTTACTAATTAAAATATAATAAGTATGGAAACTGCAAGCATAGAACTCTAATTAGAAGGAATTACCTGTTTCAGATTAAGGCTCAAAATACATTTTTTTACATTTCTTATATATCAGATACCTATGGTGGTGTAGGTTTAAAATGGTTAACATACAGCCATTCTCATCTTTAAAATGAAATTCATAAGTTTTCTTGTCAGAAATTTGTAATGTGGGTGGAAGAGCAAGCCCCAGGCAACTCCAAACAATATACTATTTCATATAAAGCTTAAAAACAAGCAAAATTAAACAATGCTTTGTTAAGAAACTGATATATGCATGATGAAATTATTCTTTAAATACTAAGGAACGATAAGGACAAACTTCAGGATAGTGGTGACCTCTAGGCTGAGGTAGGAGGGTGGAATGTAGACGAGCACACAGGTAAGTCAGAGAAGGCTGATGATGTAGTTCTGGGGCTGGGTGGTGGGTTCACAGGTATTTGTTACCTCATTGGTTCTATAGTATACATGTGTACTACATATATTCTCATTTTCAAAATACTAAGGGAACAAAGAAAAAATGTTTACTTCTACTTGAAATGCTGTCTATTGCGATGACCATCAGTTAGGAAATATACTTGATAATTTGCATACATTGATTTGTTATTAAATGTTCTATTCTGGTTCTCATATTACATCTAGAAAAAATAAAGTATACTTTTTAATATTGTGCATATTTAAAAAAATTAGTTGCCAAGAATGATGTCAAATTTCAGCTTAGCCAACTTCTCAGCCAATTGGATTCTACTTCTGAGACATGTAAAACTATTTATCTTGCACAAAAATCTGGCAACTCCATTAAACATTTCTTCTACTCATACTGATGTATTAGGTGCCCCTAGCAACCTAACAAACACAAAATATCCTTAACGATTGCCTTGAAAAATCAGCTGATTCCATCGCTGTGAACATTGCTATGAGATCTATAAAATGCAGATGACATTTGATAGAACTCAAAACAATAATTTAAAGACTGGTTTAAAACTAGCATCTATGGTTTTTTGTTTTAATAAAGACAACATACAAGGAACACATGGAAACTGATCAAAGTTGGCCAGTGTACAAACTGCTTCATAACTTGCAGTGTCCAACAATTTCTTGTTCAAGAATAATTTCCTCCAAGTTACTTGTGTTCAAACCACTTCTTTTAACAGGTGGACCCTCCAACGGCTACATGCCACCCAATGGGGTTTGAGGCAGAGGAGGCAAGAGTGACTCAGATCGGAGGAGCGCCTTGTAAGTCAGCCAAACGCATCACTGAAGCATCCATCAGGGCGGTGTGCCCTTTCTCCATTGCTATAGTCATGAAGTCATAGGCCTGCCATGGGGCTAACATATTATTAAAATAAATCACTGGCCTGAAGACTTGAGTTTAAATGCTAATTAACTCGTAAGTGAATGGGAAGGAGCTGACGTGTCTCACCCAGAATGCTGTTTGGAGAAGTCGCTGAGATTACCACTCTTGTGTTGATTCCGTGGCGTTCACACTTGCGAACATACCCAGCGAATAAGAAGCGAGAGCATGTGCCTTATCAGGCCAGGCTTGGATTCTGCTTGCAAAACCCTCCCACACCATCTCCGCTTCTTTTCTCCCTCGAGGATGGCCGTAACTGGCTTGAGGTAGCTTCAGTTGAAGCCCAAACTTTCAAGAACGTTAAATCTTCATTGTTTAATGAGACAATCAAATAACAATAAAAAAAATCACAGTCACCTGCTCTTTGGTTGCTTTTTTTGCTCCTGCACAAAAGCACTTGTGACACCAGGAGAAATTTTTCATTGAGATTTTCTTCTCTTCTTTCATTTAGTTTCTTTTCAGGCAGAAATCTGAGATATATAAGCTCACTGTCCAGAGGACCAAGACCTATGAAACACTCTAGAATGCTAATCGTATGTGGGGGCACAGGCAGGCTTCTCTTCCTCGCTGGCATGCTGTGGAAGTTAAGTCTCTGAGTAGAGGCTTCCTTGCTCAGCAACATGCTCCAATGCTAAGTTCAAGCTTCATTTGTTCCATGGATCATGAAGTCTCCCTTTTCAATCACGAAGTTGTCTCCACAAAGCCTGCTCAGGGCATTTAAAGAGCCTCTTCCAGAACTCGGAGGTTCTTCTTGTTTCATAGCACTTAGCTCTAGAACCTTGCCTTCCTCGGCGAGGACACATTCTCTTTCCTTTCCACAGGGCCACACTCAGAATGCAATCTCTACCTTCAAGATTGCCAAGTCTGGCTTTGAGTAAAGAGATTTACTACCTACACACTGCTCTTTCTCATGATGACAACACAGTTAGAACTTGGATTTTATAGTAGTCCTACACATCTATTAGCTTGCCTCATTCATAAAAACCCACAGACCTACGGATTTACCATGATGTTTGGCTTGTATAGATTTGGATTTGTACAGACTCCCATGAAGGCAATCCAGGCCTTGCCTGTAGGAAAACAAAACAAAACAAAACAAAACAAAACAAAACAAAACAAAACACTACACTCATCTCTTCACTGTCCCTGTTGCAAGTGACCTACAGACATGTTATTAAAACATGGTCTATTAAGTCACTATTTTTTTTTTATCCTGCTTATCCAACGCCATCAGGTAATAAACCTTAATCTGAAGCTAGCCACATGGCGATAGACCCAACCGGAATACATTCATTGGCCCTTTCATATTGTTCTGGCTTTTCTCCTTGGGGAACAGACACCACTATGCCACACGTGAACAGTGATTCTAAAGGGGCCTTCCTGACACCTTACAGGGTCTTCCTCATCTCTCACATCCAGCTGAGAAAGCTTGTTCCTTCCGGGAGGGGTCCTATTAACAAATTAAAGGGCAAAACTGGTAAACAAAGGTGGCTTTTCATCATCCATTACACGCTTGGGAGGCTTTGATCTTTGTGTCATGCAAAGTAGAGTCAAGCTCTCCCTCTCCATCATGGATAGGACAGGCCACAGGCACCCCATCAGCCAGGCCAGCCCATCACAGTGTATGAGTCTTTCTCAGAGAGAGAAACTGGAAAAAAATGTGCTGGGACTGGTCCTCCTTTGTCTGAGTGTCCGGCTTCAAGTTAGGGTTCAAGAGTATGTGTGTATCTTCTCTCTGCTCAGCCATGGAAGCAAGAAGGCGAGTCTCTTCCCCACTACAGGTTCCAGACAGCTGCCAGCAGACCTGCGTGATATTGCTACCTCACATAAAGGGAGTTGGCCGTAACTCCCTTTGGACAGAATTCTGCCACGCTGCAGATAACTGGCTTGTTGCTCAGCCACTTTGCAGCTCTAAATGCTTCTTTCTCATTATGGGATTCATTTTGGCTTTAGCCTTAATGAGGAGTGATTGATGTATTCATCATCTATTATAGAAATGATGCTGCTGAGAATATTTAAAATGTGGACGATGAGAGACCATCGAGTCACAGGCCAGGTACTGTGTGTGTATACGTGTGTGTGTGTGTGTGTGTGTGTGTGTGTGTGTGTGTGTCCCTTTTTCTCTTCCTCTCCATCTGTCCTTGTCCATAGAAGATTATACACATTGGCAGCCCTCACAGTATCTACTTATAGCAGAGGTGAGGACTTCCAGAACTGCCCCAGGAAAGAAAGGCTTGCTTCTAATATGGAAAATGAATGAGACGATAGGGGCTTGGGAAATAAGGTATAAACAAAAGCCATATTTTAATTTTTTAAGAAACCAAAAAAATTGGACTTGTTTTGCACCAAAACTCTTTCCTACGCGCCTAAAGCTTCCAGTTCCACGGGCCTCCCTCCCTAGAATCCTAAGAAATGTCTGTGAACCAGCAAGGCGTTTTCTCCGGGGAGTTCATTACTGAGAGGGCTCATTAGGAAAGACATTAAAATACGAATTACCTCATCAACTATTTAGTTGTGTACCCAGTGGGATTGCGCACTTACTAGGGGCTGAGCTTTTCACAAATAGAGCTAATCAATTAAGCTTCATTAGAAACTGAAGGGGCCTTAGAAAGATTGAAGAAGTCAGGGCCGGAGTACAAAAGGACTTGACAGGAAAAAAAATCATCCTCTGTAACACAACTGCTAAAGTTAATTAGCAGCTTTTGGATAGAGTGGGAAATTCAAATTTTCCGGTCTTGGACCAGAATCTTCTCAGGTTCAGTAGTACTTAGATCGGAGTGCTTTGTAACTTAATGTGCCTGTGAACCAACCACCTGAGGGTCTTATTAAAATGCAGGTTTGCATTTAGAAAGTCTGAGGTGTGGCCGAGATCCTGCATCTCTGACAAGCTCCTGGGTGGCGCTGATGCTGTAGGTTCACGGACTCCACTCTGAGCAGCAAGGTCTCCGATTATGTAATTTAGCTACAAGACACAATTCACGTAGCCTTCATGGTATTAAAATGGGCTGCCCCAGGCTGATGTCACATTGAACATAATTTCTCTCCATGGCGTGACAGAATGAGAAAGTTGTAGGCAGGCTGCCCTTATAACCGAGCTTTCTTTCCGCTCGTGTTGCTGGAGAATTTATTTTTTGCTAATATTAATGGTGAAACTTTCATGTTTTCATGAAACACCATAAAACGGGGGCCAATTGTAAAATTAGCTTTGTATCTCCTTAGAGACCAACTTCTAAAGGAAATTCAACAACGCAGTTTTCATAGTCAGATGGAAGGGGAGAGATGGCTTTTCCCCCTTCCTTGGAATGAGGAAGTATTCAGTAAGCCTCTACAATTTCACATCAAGGCATTGAGCTAGCTAGCATGGAGCCGGCCTTCCTATGGGGGTGCTTGTACAGGCTCTTAGAGGAAGTGTATGTTCTTAGGCCAAAGGGAGGGGTCAAAGTGTCCTATGTGGCATGAAACTGTTAATCCTAAAAGTCTCAGACTGAGCTGTCCTTACTGGTCTTTCAGGAATGAGCAGAGTTCACTACCTCACTCATCTTGCCACTTGCTGAAGAAAAACATCAGCATTGCTTAGCAGTCGGATCAATGGCTGCCGGGGGTAAGATGGAAATCTCTCTCTTGTCTAGACAGCTCCAAGCCCATTGCTAGAGCAGTAGCTTGCTCTGGCAGTGTGGATACATCTGCTCTGGGCCCTGGGCAGAGACAGGTTTAAGTTCACAGCACAGGCAACAGCCACGCGCAGAGATGAGGGTGCACCTGCTTTTTCTCAGCTCTCCGAGTACAACTGGGCGCTTCAGGCAGGGTCATGGCGCTGATATAGTAACAAAGACCTCAGCATGTTCTGAGCCCTGGCACAGGCTCACACAAAGGGGCACTGACCCACTTCCCAGACTCCATGCTGTTCTCTAGGCCATCGAGCATGTGGCTGAGAATACGGCCAAATAATAAGAGAAAGTATCCGTTGGGTGATGAATGTGGAGATATGGTACATGGACTTCAAAATTTACTCCTGGTTCGGCGACTGTTGCTCATAACAAGGTGAGAACTTGAGCCATATTCCTTCTGCCTGCCCCTGTTACAATCATACTTTCAGTCTACTTCTGAGAACACTTAAACACTAGGTGTTTGCCTGAACATGGCCGGAAGGCCTATGTGAATATAACATATGGACAGCTTTCACCTTTCTCTGAAGTGCTGGGACTAGGCTGAGGCAGAGAGGTACTGAGGGCACTGGGTTTAAAGGGATGCTCACTCTTGGAGTTATGCAAATGCATCGGCGCAAAGCCATCACTTGCATCACCCTGAGAGTGAGTGCTTTTTCAAATTTGTACGCTGGCAACTCTTTGGTCTTACCCTAGTCCTAGCCCTGCTTTCAAGCTTTAGAAATGGACCCGTCTGCAAGCTCTTATGTTCGTCAAGGAAGAGCTCTTCACTGGAGAGGGCAACCAACACTTTCAGGCTTCACAGGTTCCCACAGAACTTCCACTGCAATTCGAGATCCGATTTCGCAAAGGCATAGCATGGGGTCTTGGTCAGGGTTTTGGTTAAGATGGTAAGATTTAAGTAATCTTCCTATTACTTTTGGAAACTATCATGGGCTGAATTCCCCACCCACCCCACTCTTGGCCAATTCATGTTGAAGTCCTAACCCTCAGTACCTCTGAATGTGACTGTATTTGGAGACAGGGCCTTTGAAGAGGTAATTAAAGTAAAATGAAGTCATATGGGTGGGCTCTTATCCAATATTACTGGTGTCCTTATAAGAATCAGAGATTAGGACACAGACACACAGAGGAAGCCCATGAGAAGACACAGGGAGAAGGTGGCCATGTATAAACCAAGGAGAGAAGCTGGAACAGAGCCTTTCCCCACAATTCTCCAAAAGAACCAACCGTGCTGATACCTTGGTCTTGGACTTCTAGTCCCCAGAATTGTGAAACAATAAATTTCTGTTGTTTAAACTGCCCTGCCTGTGATACTTTGTTATGTCAGCTCTAACAAACCAATACAGAAACAAATAGTTTCCTAAGTGTTCTAATGCCCATTTCTCTGGTTTTTCATTTTTTCAGAAATAGCCTTGGTCACTATGGACAACTGACTATAGTACCTTAGGAAGGTCTTAGACTGTCATCCAAGTCTCAATTCTCATATAGTGAAAGCAAAGCAAGAAAAAGCAATAGCCTGAGATATTGGTTGAAAGTTTCTCAACTATATCACCACAGGTGAATGAGTGTTGGAGGGGCAGTAACATGTTTTAAGGAATCGGAGATACAGTTTCGAGGTGGACAAAAATGTTAGAAAATGTTGGTGTTATTCAGGATTAGGAAGCGATGAAGGGCTTGTTCTTTGTCTGAGATGAAGTAAGCATAGAGAATCACTTCAATTAATTCAGCTCTCACAGGGGGAAGATTTAATCTTTCTCTAGGTCATCTCCATCCCTCCTGCCTCTGGTGTCGATGCTAAAAAGAATCAATCACGCAATTGCTCCCACATCAGAAAGTTACAATATATCAATCGAATGTGAGAATGGCACACTGTGGTTATTTTTAAGAGCTATGAAAATGTCAATATCTTAAGCTGGTAGGAGATGTGTGCCTCTGCGAATGACGAATCCTAGGGACATTGATTTCTATGGTCATATGATCATCATTCCCCTGGTTTCTAATCCAGTAATGGTGTGGAACGGCCATAATGGAGCTCCCAGTAATAAAAGAAGAAAGTTAAAAAAATTCTTAATTCCAGAGGTATTGAGCTGTCTTTTAAAAAAGTGATATATCTTGACTGATAAAAAGGTCACTCTACAGAAGACTGTACCAGGGGTATGCTCCCCTCAGAGAGAAACATGTTTCCTTTTCTTCTCATTGAAGCCCAGGTGGCTGCCCCAACAGCAAATGAAAAGTGTGGTCCTCAGGGATGGCGGAGGGGAGTCCTGTCCCATACTACTCCATTCTTCTCTCAACACATATTGACGGACTCTTTCAGATACATTATGGAATAAAAGGCTTTTGTGGGCAGCCCTGGGAAAGTCACCATCTCTGACCTTTCTTGTGAGGAAAACGGTATTTTGAGTTCTGAATGACTGACTTTTAAACACACTTTGGGAACCCCACTCCTATGTGAGAGTCAGGGCTGCCATTAATAGAATTGTTTGTAGAACATCCACCTTGGGGCTCTACAGGCAACACTGTATGCCTTTTGAAATGCGCTCAACCCCAAAGCACTGTGGCAACTCAACAACTTTTAGTCAAGTAGAAATGAGTTAATCTAACAAGTGTGAAGAAAATCCACTGTGTGGCTGGGTAATATGTTCATAATGTGTTCTTGGTCTTGAGAAGCTCAAAGCATAAAGTCCAGATAGAACATTGTCTTTTTGAATGTCTTTTGCCTGAATAAATATCAAACTACATTTTAACTAAATTTTAGAAATGACATACCAAGTGATAATAGGGAAAAAATATTGCTCCTTTTCTCCCAAACCATTCATGCTATCTTTCCAATTGCCTTTTTGTTTTCTAAAGAGTTAGACATATGGAAGGGTTTTCTACTGGAAAAGAATGAAGAAGCAAGCTTGAGTTACCCTGTGTTCAAGGGAATTTTAAATACTGCTCTGCAAAACTGTTTTTTCCCTGTATTTTACCCTCCAATTTACACAATATCTAAAGACCTGGTCTACACCTAAGTCTCAGCACACTTTAGAGTAGTTTTGTTAAGAAGACCTTTCTCTGGTACACCCTTGAATCCTTCTCTTCCTGGGTGACGAGAAGAATTCCTACAAACAGGTTTCTGTGTCTGGTGTTTCCTGCACAACAAAGCACATCATAATCCTAGAAATGGAATGACAAGTGGCTTTTGTGATAAGCAAGGCCTCAACTGCAGTTTGTAGACACTTCCAGCGAGAAAAAAATACCAAACAGAAAAGGGACGCGTCATTATCGGCATCTTCAGGGAATAAGTGGCCAGGGATGAGTTTTATGAAATCCAATTGTACAATTCAGAGAATAAAAATTATATGTGTACATAGTTATTTACTTTCATTTTCATTGGCTCTGCCTAAGTCTTCTGCTCTATAACTTCCTTACAACTGCTTCAAGTTCCCTCACCTATTGGCATAAGAAAGCTGCTTTTACAGAAGTCTCCAGTTTCTAGCCTACCAATCAGCCAGTGATTTGCATAATCCTTAATACCTCCCTCCCCTGATCCTTTTTTCAGCCACCTAATGCAAACAAGATCTGGCTCAAGCTTCTCCCAACTAATCCATACTAACACCATTTAGGAGGGAGGCTATTCCATGTAAGTTGGCAGAGCCGAATAAACTCCCCATTGTACAAACAGCAGTCTTAGTAGAAAGACATTAATGAATATGCCAGTGGGGACAGCCCTCAGCCTCTCAGTTGCTTGCTGGACCCTAACGCTGGAAGAATGTTGTGAAACTTATTATTATTATTTTTTTAAACCAAGGTAAGGAATTTAACTCCACTTCCTTGTCTGAATCCTAACAATTCTTGAAGGCCTAGATTGACAGCAACAACTTCGTGAAGACAGAAGTTGACCCTCCAATTCTCTTCCCAACACCCAATAATCAGTCTCTCTTCTGCACTCAAAGTATAGTTTCTCGGTAATTTTTTATGACTCTGATCTTACCCATATAAATGTAAGCTATTTAGAAGCCGGTGCTATGTCTTATGCATCTTTGCAAAACCCACATCTGAAACATAAACAATAAATGCTTCTTGAATACATACATACATACATACATACATACATACATACATACATATATACATTTTAAAAATAAAAATTTAAAGCTAACTTTTTAATGCTATTTCTTCCCCAGCATCTCCAGGCTTCAGCTCTCTCTGTTTCTTCTCCCTGGAAAGCCCCCCTGACCCAGTTCCACCCTGTTCTTCAAATCTGCTTAGACAAGGGCTGTTGAATAGAAATTTCTGTGATGAAGGAAATGTTCCTTATCTATGCTGTCCAATATGGTAGCCACTGGCCCCATGTGGCTAATGAGCACCCAAAATGTGGCTATTGTAACTCAGAGCTGAATTTTAAATTTTTATTTTATTTTAATGAATTTAAAATTTAAATGGTCACAAGTAGGTAGTGGCTGCTGGATTGGAGAGCATCAGAACTTGACTTACCTGAGAGGTCTTCGTGGAAGGCCACTCAGGAGGTCTCATCACTGTCACCATGAGGGCAGATAAGGCATATGCTTTGTACTTGTCTCTATCACAGCATTTATTGCAACATACCTAGTTGTCAATTTATTTATCTGACTTCCTCATTGGACTGTAAGTCCCTAAAGGCTTGAGTTATGTCTTATTCACAGTTTTATCCCCCCCAAACTAAGTATATATTGGCATTCTGGAGGTGCTCAATAAAGATTTTTTTGAATGAAAGAATGAATAAATGAGCCGATGGCTCAGTGGACTGGTAGAGACATTTGTTCATATGTAATAAATCTACAAAACAGATCTCTTGGAACCAAGTGAGCTGAGAACTAAGAGATTAATGGTGGTGAGGTGACAAATTATCTTCGTCTAAGGAGCAAGCACAGCTCTTTAACTTATCTTTTCTTACAAATGCAGGCCCTGTCTTTGCATAACTGGAACTTAAGAACAACTCACTTATAGACCCCTGGTCATTAAGCCATGACTCTGTCCAGACTTGCTCTTTAAGGAAATTCCCAGGAGATAAAGTGCACTGCAATGATGGAGTGAGATAAACATGCTTTTGCTGTGATCCCATGTTCTCACATACCCCATACTGATCTACAGAACAGCTGGGCTCATTCATCAGATTTGAAAATAATCAGGTCTTCACACTCTGTTATCACGGGTATGGTTGTTCCAAAGGGTATGTTGGCAAAGAGCCGTCTTTACTGTGTCCCAGAGACTCAACCACCTCCATCCAGGGGTGTGAGGGGCTTTTCCTCTCCTTCACTAACATTTATTCCAAGCCCACTTGCAGAGCATAAGGGAAGCTCTCATTCAAACCAATAATAATCCTAGGTGTTTTGGAAAAAAATAAATGCCAAATGTTGGCATGGCACTGCTCATGTCATTTTAGGGTGCCTAGTTGAGTTTCATGGCTAGACATAGTCCAAATATTTGTATAATTTAAAGTAATTTGTACAGACATAGTAAAAGTCTATTTTAGGCAATGGAATTTAATATATATTCCTTGGTGAGCCTTTGGTCTTTTGTGTAATTTTAGCCCTAATTTTTAATGTTAAAATCTTTAATGCTATAAAATGTTTCCATATTCATGTGTTTGTGAACTAACCATAAAACAATAACAAGTGCTTGAAATTCTGAAGTATGCTGCACTGAACTCTTATTTTTTTAAAATACATTTTTAATTATTTAAAAACTTTTTAAAAGTCATTTTTGTTTTTAGGTATTTCAATTAATTGGTGAATTCAAAGCAACAGCTGTATAACTCCCATGGGTTTCTATATCCAAGTCTCTATAAAGAACATAGTAACTTAGTGCATTAATCAAAACTAGGAGTTGAATTCTACAACTGAGTCTACCACAACTTTGTGGAATGATCAAAGGTAAAGAACTTAATCTTTTTAGTCTCAGCTTTCTCTTCTCTGAGACAATGGACTTTGTGTGAGTGTTTTATTGTGGGGTTTTTTTAATTGAAGTATTGTGACCATACAATATTATATTAGTTTTAGGTATACAACATAGTGATTCAACTTTTAAAAACCTTACAAAATGATCACCACTATAAGTCTAGTAACCATCTGTCACCACACAAAGTTACTACAATGTGATTGACTGTATTCCCTATGCTGTATAATACATTCATACAAGTCATGAATTAAACCAATAAAAGAAAGAGAAGTATCTTTTGAAGCAGGAAAAAAAGAAAAGAAAAAGAAGAGAGAGAGAGAGAGAGAGAGAGAGAGAGAGAGAGAGAGAGAGAGAGAGAACCAGGTACTGTGCCAAATTATTTCCTTGTTATTAACTCATTTAATCCTCCAAATAACTCTGTAAGAGAGACTCTACCATTTTATAGATCATGAAAAGAGGAACAGAGAGGCCAAGCAACCAGGTCACACAGCTAGGATTTGAAACCAGGCAGTCTGATTTTCGGGTCTCTGTTCCCAACCAATGCTTCATTCTGCTTCTCAAAAATAAAACAACAACAACAAAAAACAAGAACACCCCACCTTATTCTTAATTCCAGTTGAGAGCTGTGTCTTCTGTAAGAGATTAGCCTGACAGTTTATGTGAAAAGTCTGAAAATATTCTGTATCTCTTTAAAAAATTAGCTAACAGTCATTATTAGCGTTATTGTTAAAGACACAGAGACTTGGTATTTTCCAATTTAATATTCAAGGTTTCAAATATTAAAAAATAAACAAACAAACAAAAAACCTTCAAATTCCATGACCTACAGTAGCTGGAACTTCTGCTGGGGCACAGACTTGAACTGCATTTGCTGCACAGCTCTGGATGGGAATACGACTGTCAGTCTGGCTCTCCATCCAAGGTTGGGATTGCAATTTGGTTTTGTCCTCTGCTTGTTGCCCTTGGGGACAGACAAATGATGTGCTACACGCATGGGCTTGGGGATTTACATCTGCGGGCAAACCCCTCAGGAATGGCAAGGGCCTACTGTTTGATAAAAACGAGGCCTCGTGCTGAGTTGATGTTAATGATAAATATTTGCCAATTAACTGTCACTGCTTCCATGCTTTCACCCCTAGTAGAATCCAGTCATCATTGCTGTTCTTAGGTTGCCAAAGTAAAGACCCAGCATGAAAGAGTCAGATCCCATAGCTGGATTCAAATCCTCGGTCTGTCATGTGCCGGCTGAGTGACCTTAGGCACCGTCCTCCCTCCGTATATTAGTTCATTTGCCTGTAAAAACAGGGATAACTGCCTCATAGGAGAGCTGTGTGGATTCAATAAGATAATACATGGAAATGCCTCATCTCAGTGCTTTACGTGCAGCTCCTCACTGTATTTTCACTACATGCGAATCACGTGGCAACATGGCTCACACTCAATACATGTTTGATATTATTATGTAATTAATTATTCATATTCATCCATTTGACAAAGAGAGATTTTGTGCCAACTGTGTACTAGGATTCAGATTCCTTCCCTCAGGGAGCCTAGGTACTAGTAAGGAGGTTACAGTCTGCTTAAACAGAAGACTCAGTCGACCTTAAAATAATACTCCATTGATGACACAGCATGAGAAGGCAGGGCTCTTTGGAATAGACAATAATGCTGGGAAAAAGAGAAGGCAGCAGGAAAAGAGGAAGACCGAATATGAGATGGATTGAGTCCTTAAAAAAACGGGACCGGGCCGGCTGAGTGGCTCAGTTGGTTAAGAGCTCGCTCAAGAGTTTGAGCTCTGAGCAACAGTGGTTCGAGTCAGCCCGAGCTGAGCAGCCGTGAGCTGCCAACAGGTGGCGGGATGGCTCAGCTAAAAAAAAACAAAAAAAAAACAAAAAAACGGGACCTTGTGGATGTCACTCGTTCATAGGGTCACCAGGAGTCGGAGCCCCCACTCAACGGCACGTAACAACGATAACAATATCACCCTATGGAACTGAAGCTGTTTCATATTTCCTGTTTAACTTTCTTGCTTGAGAATGGATTCAGCAATATTTAACCATCAGTAAAGATAAAAGTTTAATCAATATAAATCCATAAACTTACATAGTGACTGGTGAACTAAAAATGGACAGAGGTTGATTTCTCCGAAGAGCAGAATCCATATAATCCTACCTCAGGTAATTGTGAAAAACACAAACATATCTGCAGTTTATTTAAGATACTTGGGTATATATTTAAATAAACAGTCCAGGTTAGATAAACACAGAAAATATGGGAGAGTCACATTTATATTCCTAGAGAAACTAATAAAAATCCGCAAGCTTAGGACGATTTTTTTTCAAAAACCCTCAAAACACTGTGCTTCCAAGCAAGAGTCATGTAAACAAAACACGAAAAAACTAAATACATTTTAACATATGTATTTAGTCCCAGAAACAAACAAATAATTAGTAAAGTAAGGTAGTAAAGACAGCTAATTAATAAGAATTTGAAAAATGCAGTAAAGGGAAGACAACCTGCTCTCATCATTTGTTCCCTGGGTTCCAATACTAACCCCAATTAAGAAAAATTGCCTTAAAGTACAGAAATATATCAAAGAAGAAAATGAAGTGGCAAGAAATATAGAAAAAGATGTGCAACATCACCCATCGTGTAAGAAGTGCAAATGAAACCTAGCAAAAATTTTGTTAAAAAATGGTAATGCTCCATGCTTCTGAAAATGCTGTAAGATGGATATCCTCCGACATTCATCACAGGAATGAAAACTAGTATAAATTTTAAGAAATTTGGCAGTATATATACAAAGTCTTTAAAATGTGTATTCCCTTTAACCTGTTAATTCTAATTTTTGCAATGTATCCTAAGGAAATAATCAAAGATGTAATTAAATAATTTCAGATCAGGTTTTTTGTTTGATGTACTTTTACAATTAAAGGGGTATTTCTAGGAGAGAAAATCTAAATATCCATAAATAGAAATAGGAAACAGTTAAATTTCTCATGTGATACCCATAGCATAAATTAAAAAAAACTTATTAAGATGTTTTCAAAAGATACCTAGTGATATGGGAAAATGCTCATAATATCATGTGAATTTTTTTCAAAGCAGGGTATAAACTGTATTTTAGAATAAACCTAATTTTGATATATTATTATACGAACAGAAAAAAAAAGATAAAAGAATATTTTCATTTTAACATATCCCCCAAAGTTTGCCACTATACAATTCACCTTTGAACAACATGAGTTTGAATTGTGTGTTTTCAATTTATATACAACATTTTTTCAATAAATATACAGTCAACCCTCCATATCCCCAGGTTTCTCATCCATGGGTTCAAACAACCCCAGATCGAAAACAGTATTTTCAGTGGTAGTTTAGAATCCATGTATGTAAAGAGTCAACTTAAGTTATATGTGGATTTTTCCCTGCACTTGGGGATGGGTGCCCCCAACCCCTGTGTTTTTCAAGGGTCAACTGTTATATTCATTTTGGACCAAAACTACATGGAATCCTGAATTTATATATATTTTTAAAAAGCACTAAAGTCCTTGGCCTGCACCAAGGGGATTTCAATATTGAAGTATCAAAGCACCTTCTTACAAAGCCATGTCACCTTCAGGTGGTGCCACACCACCACTGGCCCAGAGGGCTCAGGCAGAACTCCTCTGCAGAGCTGTACTTGGCAGTGGCTGGCAGAACCTCCAAGTAAGGATGCAGGGTTTTGGGAAATTGTGGGAAGAACTCTCACCTGCTCAAATATCTCTCCCACCCCCTTATGATGGGTCCTGAAATTCTACCATTGGTGAATCAATCATCTGTAAATCCTACCTTATCCTCAGTCCTTAAAAAAATAAAAAGCCCACAGTGTGGGGTGACATATAAGTCACAGTAACATTTCCATCTGAATTAGTTTTATCAGACTTTTTTTTCCTTCATTATATCTACAAACATGTACCAGGCACCTAGAACATGCAGGAGAAATGCCACCCTGAGGACATGGAGCTGAATCAAATTGGCCTCTGTCCTCCAGGAGTTCACAGGCTGGCAGGGAGGCAGGTACTCAGGCAATGACGTGGAACAAAGCTCTACAGGAAGAGATAAATAAGGTGTAAATGGAGTCTAACCAAGCAGAAGGCGTGGCTCCTGCCTAACTGAGGAAGTTGAGAAACCTTCACAGGAAAGGTGTACCCTCTGAGCTGAGTCTTGCAAAAAAGGAAGTGTAGTTTGCAGAGGCAAAGGAAATAGGATAGGATAGGCAAGGCAGCCAGAGACAGCGAGAAGCCCTCAGGAAAATGCCAGGCACCAGCCAGGGGCTTTCGGAGAGTAGCCGGGGTGTGCTGAACTGAGTGGAGCAGGAGAGGCTGGAAGGCACACAGGACCAGACTGAAGCCGGGAGGACCTTGGAGATATGGGCGCATTTTCACGGAGTGGTGCCAAAGGGGAGAGCATGTGCCAGGAAAAGGGTGCAAGTGAAACACTTGCCAACTCTGAAATTCTCCCCAAGTGCATTCTTGCTCCCTGTTGCACTTCAGATCCTGGCTCTCTACGGAAACCAGGTTACTGCCTCGGCCCTCTGATTGCACTTTTAGGCTTTGGATCCATCCAGTTGGATGAAAATCTCGTCCTTCCTCAACACATCTTCTGCTCTGGTGACTGCAAATACTGTTTTGAAATAAAAATACTGGATGTTTATTATTTTTTTTTGTTTGGGACCTAACTATTCTGAGAACCTAATGATTCATCATATTCATACTAAGGCAAATACAACAACCATATAGTACTATAGGGCAGCTAGCTTTTCAGACTCACAGGGGATAAAAAGACAACTTTAAAAGGACACCAAGAGAGAAGGTATTCTTTGTTAGTTTGGGACTTGGAGATTGGATTCTTCTTTTTATTTTTTAAGGAAAGAAAACTCCCCAATCTATAAGAAAACTTTGCCTCTTCTATCTGCCCCAAGATCCCACCTTCCATTCCCCTCAAGAAACGAATTTTCTGACAGATCTGCTGGACTTCCCACATAAAAAACCAAACCAAGGCAGGGCCATCATCCCAAAGTGCAGAGCAAACTTTCATTATTACTTGTGTTGGCAAAAATCTTGGAAAGTGCAAGCTACATAAATTCCAAGAAAAGGACAGACATATATCTCTCCAAAGCAGAACTTCCCTGTAACTGGATTTGTAAAATTTCCTTTTTGATTTTGATTTTTTTCTTTCCTGGCTACTCTGACGTAAGCTGAACTTATTTGTACCATGTTCCAAAGCAGACAGGGACATACACGGGCACACACGTACACAAATACACAAAAACGACGGGCCTGAAAACCATCCGGGAGCACGTATTCTGAACCAGACCATGTGGGATGCCTTTCCCTGTTCAAGTGCATCTGAACTCAGGCTTGGGAACATTAAACAAACACAAAAACAAGACGCGGCAATGCGCGTGCTGGGCCGGAGGACAGAGGCGGTGAGCAAATATTGGGATTGTATTTCACCTATTGCCATGGTGACCAAAACAGGGCGGAAACTGGCAGAAAGAGAAAGAAATAAAACTGGGAAGACAATGAGTCCTAGGAGAATGTCAGAATGTGAATATGAGGAGCCGTTGATGAGGGTAGAGCAGAGAGAACCAAGAGACGCCTCGCGATGGTGAGGGACATGTCAATACCCCTTTGTGTCGTGTGAGTAGCAAGCTCAGTCACCACTCCACACCAGCACAACACAGATCTCCAAAATCTCGAGTCAGAGCTACACAGCCCCAAAATAAACAGCGATGAGACACGGGAAGTTTAGCTTTGCTTGGTGGCAGGCAAAATCAATGCAGCTTGTCCTAGGTGCCACGAGATGAAATACTCAGCATGTATCCACACCCCAGACGATGGATAAGAATAGCTTAGTGGTCTCATGTCAAGGTCCCTGAGTCTCAGGAAGAATGATAGAGAATAGGGATCATTCCTTCGGACAACCTGATGATTAGCTTCCACTCCCAGGGAAGAAAAAAGCCTAACTGACCTTCTCCTATCCCAGGAACTTGACCTCCTTAACTGAATTCAGGAAACGCTCCCCCTTAGAAAGTTCACTAGCAGAGCAACTAGCAGATGGCTTTCCCTGTCAATTACTGACCAGACATAGAGGGTGAAGTGCTACAAACTTGAAACCCAGAATCTGGGTTCTAATTCCCCTTCTTCTGCTCATTAGTTATGTGACCTTGGACACGTTATTAACTTGAGCTTCAGGCCTTTGTTTCGCAAAGGAAAGAATTTCGCTAAAATAATCCCCAAGCTCCTTTCCTGCTTTGGAATTTGGTGATTCACAGGCAGTGGCTAATCTCTCAAGATTCCCGTTTTTCCAAACAAATATCAAATGTAGTATTTGGGGATCTGACCCACGCATGGAATACAAATTCTGTAGGGATTTATTCTGTTCTATAGACCTGTAAACAAATATGGCTGCCAGCTCTTGCCCATGAGCTCATTATCTAATCATTTACATTTTATTAAAAACGGCACATTATAGTCCTAAATTAAACTTTCTACAGTTTAAATGGGCCAGGTGACAATGGCATATATGGAAGGTGAAACTTCTAGCCAACAGAAACGAGCCGGGGCTTCCATTCGCTCTGAGAGAAGTGTCAATGCTTTAGTTCTTCAATAATAATAGCTAAGCCCAAGTTCAGCACTCGTCTTGGCCAGACAGAAGTATGGCTCCGCCTTCTCGCCAACGTTCAGTTCATGAGGACCAGAGACTCTAATAGGCATAAGCTCATAGATAGCTGGGCCTGGGCTACTCATTTGAGCCTCATCTTTCTTTATACCACTGAGTTTTAGTTTTATAGGAACCTGCTCTTATTCAGAATGATTGTCATGGGGACACCAGGGACAGCATGATACAGTAAAAATAGGGCAAAAATCAAAGACGACTTGGGCTCAGGGCCTGGTTATGCCACTGGATGATGCTAGGTAAACCACTTAACCTCTCTGTGTCTATAAAATGAGGATCGTAATATTTCCCTGTTGACCCTATGGGGTTGCTATGAGGCTCCAATGAAACAGTGTATATGGAAGCGCTTTGCAATTTGGAAAGTGCTCTACTAACATAAACTCATAGGATGGTCATCCCCACTGCCGGCGAAACATTATGGTTTAGGGCCAGCACCAAGGAAGGGCCCAATGCCTAACTTCACATCTCAGCACCGCATTTTACCAGCTCCCATGTTCTTCGCAAATTACCCAACCTCTCAGTTTATTCATTTGTAAAATGAGATTAAGAATAGTATCTCCCTCATTGGATTGTTGTGAGGATTAAATGAGAACATATATTGCAAGATGCTTAACACAGTTTCTGCCACATACATAAGTGCTTGATTAATATTAACAATGACTATTTTCAACCATGTTTTTAAGAAGGCAACTTGCCTTTATAATGAGACCCATCCTATCTCTTAGTGAGCGTGTAGATTTTTGTTGTTGTTGTTGTGGTCAAGCCGATTGTCCTACTTGTCTGCATATTTCACAGCAGTGAGGTAGGAGAATCCTGTAACAATGGGGTCATCTTGGTTTAGCCCATCACTGTGTTTTGCTCACTGCCTTTAGGCACACATGGCTGCTGGCACGATTAGAAAATTAATGAGAATTTCTTTAAAGTCAACAGCATTTCCTGCCTCACCATAAAGCTTCTGAGAAGCAGACAGCCTATTTGTATTCACTGTTTGTTTGTTTGTTTGTTTGTTTTGTTTTTTATTCCTAGACTTTTAGGAAGCTGGGATGATTCGAGCAGGTAGGCAAATGGAAGAACTGCATTTCTCAAGAGTGCCAGAGAGATGTTACGTGGAGACTGTCTTCTCATGTATAAACTTTCCCAGCAACTCCATATAGAGCCAGGCTCCCTGTGATTTATCTGTTGGCCAATGGGTGGCCAAGGGGCACCATAGGCAAACAGTTATCCAGCTCGATAATTAGGGAGGGGAAAGGCAAACACAAACACACCCAGGTTGACATTCAAAACAAAGTGGAGACTTAACCACCGAGATTGCTCACTCTACCACCCCAGTTCTTGTCTGCCAATCTGCCAGGGGGAAACCATGAGCCAAGGGGGAAAAGCGCTGTTAGTAATTTATCAGCTGATGGAAAAGCATAATTCTGGGTAGAAGGATGAAGGCCTGAGTTGGGAGCCCAGCTCTGTGTTTTAAATGATGGCTTCATTTCCCTAAGTCTTTACCAGGCTTTGGTGTCTTTACTTGTAAAAGGAGCAATTTGGGCAAGGTCGTTACTAAGGACCCTCCATCTCTAAAAGGCCCTGACTCTGCAACCTTCCTGGTTTCTTTCATTCGTTCATTAATGCATACAATTATGCATGCGTTCAATAAACTGAAAGCCTAACAGTGGACAAAGTATTGACAATCAACGACCAAAATAGAGCACAGCCAGTCCACCACCATGGAAGAATGACCTAAATACAGCACGATGGAAGAAATAATGACCAAAATACAGCACCAGATCATCACAATAGAAAAAATGGCATTTAGCATTGATCGCTCTTAATCCCTAGGAGGGCATTAAGATATTCCAACATCTGTTTTCTAAGGAACACACATATTGCTTTTCTCTCAAGGAAAAAATATGGTGGATACTGTTTCTAGATATCTTTCAAAGAAATCAAATGTAGTCAGCTACTCTTTACAAGCTAATTACTTAGCTTAGCATTTATCTACTTTTATCCTCTCCTTCTCAGCCCCACCCTTACCTCTTACCCACTCCATCCTACCCCCATTTTCATGGCTAGGATTTTTGGATCCTTCCCATAATTTTAATTCAGCTCAACTCAGTTAAATTCAGTTCTCATTTGTGAGGCCTTTTGCAGTACATGGAGCTTATACTATGCAAGGATTATCTTCAAGAAGTTTTCACTCAGTCAAGTTGGGGAGACACACAAGTAAAATAAAAAATGACAGGATAAAAAAAAATGTGGTTGAATACAAAGGAAGAGAACCTGGACCTGTCAGGGCGGCCACAGACTCTGGGTAAATCACGGGGGAAAGTTCCATATTACCAACCACCCCTCATCCTTTTCAGGCTACCTGCAGGTCTGCACTGTCCTTGTCATCCTGGTCTCCCATTTGTGTGTAAATAGAAACTCACCTGAAAGTTGATTGAACCTGCTGCTTACTAATGTCTAAAAGCTGTATGACATTTTTATCTAAAGGATAAATGTTGTGATGAGAAAGCTTTGCCTGAGACGTTAGCCTTTGCTAAGTGATGTGTCATTGGCCCAGTTTTTTCATCTCTCGGAGCCTTGATTGCCCCCGCTGTAAAATGGGACAATCCCCATGTCCTGGCGCCATCCTGAGCATGAAATCAGGTCACAGTTGCTGCGCATACGTTCTCCCTCATGTCAATACTGCCTAGGCTCCACCAACTCTGTCTAAACTTAAGGTGAACGCTGGGCCGAGTGGCCAGAGCCCTCTTCCAGCAGTTGTTTATATGCCACCCGTCATATTAGTCAGCTTCAATATGGCAGTAGTCACCTCATCACGGATGAGACACAAGATAGGTCTATGGACACGTTCCCCCCATCCTTATTTAGCTTCCAACACCATTTTGGGGTTCGGGGGGGGGACGACAACAACAACAACAACAACAACAACGAAAACTCTTTCAAAGCTGGACAGAACTAGTATAATTCTCACAAATAGAAATGAACACATATCTACAAAACTCTGAGGACGCCGTATCCACATCGCTGTAGAATCACTCGCATCCAGCAGAAGCTGCTTGGTACTTCCCCTACCCATCTGGCTCCTTCTTCCTTCCCTTTTCTACTCTCTATGCTCATGTCCTCTCCTTTCCTCCCTTTGTCCCTTGAATGTTAAAAATGTCCACCAGGTATCCAGTGAATTTCCTTTCTAGCAGGCCCCATTTTCACAGGGGGCACTCAGCATTCCCAGGAAAGCAGAAGGAAGCGCGTGCTGTTTTGGGTAGTTAGAAAGATGGAAGGTTCTCATGGCTTCGAGTCTGCTCTGACCCCAAACGAAATCCAGTATGCATGTATTCACTTGTATAATTGTGAAGCCATATATGTCTGTTGGCTTAATTCTTCAGAAAAAAAGAATCCATAAAACTAAATTATAATCTGCCAGAATTATGATAAAACCAGCCTGGACAGATGTGGCTACAGTACATTGAAGTCATTGCTTGATACTAATGTACATTAAGTCAAGAGAAGAGCACGTGTGCTTCTTGATTTAGGATGTCCCAGATTAATGTACTGTAGAGCTGACTGGGGATGCCAATTTTGCTCTGTCTCACCATAGAAATGACTGACTAGGGACAAGGAAAATGGATATATTCCACAGAGCAATCACTAGTCAGACAGCTTCTAACAAAGTTGGGCATTTAATGCAATCCTATCTTAATTAAGCTTCTGTCCACCTCCTGGACCTTCAAGTTTCACCAAAGATTTAAGATGATGGCTTTTGTCAGCGGTCAACAGGGAGTGTGAAATGGACACCAGTGTCCCCAGCAGAATGGGTCTGTAGTGCTGTGGTGTGGGTGACACCTCCCTGGCAGCTCTCTGGTTTCTCGTGCACTGAGAACACACCCCACAAAGTGCATTCATCACAATAGCCCATGTGTGACCTCTGGAAAAGTCCTTGAAAGTTGTGAAACAAGAGTCTTTAGTTGAAATCTGGAATCCATTCCAGCCTTCCACAGGAAGAAAATTAGGCATAGAACAACAAAGCCCATAGTTCTGAGAAACCTGGGGAGGCTCTGGCTGACATTAAAATCATAGTTTGTGTGTGTGTGTGTGTGTGTGTGTGTGTGTGTGTGTGTTTTCCTTCACTACTTTGTGTTTTATAAAAGCTTTTCATCTAAGCAACTGAAAACTGCTAGAAAATATGGTACAGCTAGTAGATGGCAATCATTGGTTTCTCCAGTGTATAATACAAGCAGAATAAGAACAGAGATGCTGAGTAACATATTAAAAGTCACTTAACACTTTTCCAAGTTGTTAAGTAAATGCTATTCTTCCAAAGTATAAGTGGCCAATACTACCATTTTCCCCCTTGGGTTAATTTATTGCTAATAATGGGATTAGGCGTGGGAGCTTGGGGTAGAGAGGCTACCTGTGTTGCCCCAACTCCATCATAGAGTTCATTTGCCCTGATATCATGGATGAAAATACTGATTCACTTAGAACATGAATCAGCAGAGTAGCCTCCTTGCTCAGTAAATTTAACTCAACAAACATTTGTGGGTAACACTATTTTTATAAGTACAGACCAATTCTCTTGTCTCCAGCTGATATTATTCCCCGTTAATTTGCCACACCATATGTTTTTATTTCACACATATAAATAAGTATAAATCTTGACTCCCTTTAGAAGCATTTTCTTCCTTTGTTGGCAGCAAGAAGAGGAGTAGAATACTCCGGAGTCAAGTGGTAGCATAAAACCCAGTGAAAATCAATTGGCAGGGAAATTTGGTTTGGAATTGTCTTTTAGAATCCACCTCAAGTCTGTCTGGGAGGTCCCTCAAAAGGGATACAGACCCTAAACCAAACAAGACAATTCAGAAATCATCCAGCTGGGGGAAGAGCATCTGCTGTTCAGACCCAGAACACTTATTCATACACAGGAATACCTTCATTTTGTTTTTTCTTAAGTACCTTCACAGTTCATTTTTTATTTTTCTTAAAAAAAAAAAAAGTAAATGGCATTACTCTGGTCTCCAAAACAGATGCCAGTTTGAACTTTACTCTGCCAGCAAGTATTTGGTTTGGCTCTATAGGGCTTAAGTTGAAAAAATATTTGCCGACTCCAAGAAGATTTAACGAGCTCTGCTGAAGATGCCAGTGCCATTTGGCTTGTCACAGGGCCTGTGGCACAGCAGAGAGAACTCTCTCGACCACAGATTTTATTTGCCTGAGGAAGCCAACACTGGGAGCTCAATTGCTACGTTGGGTCAAAAAGCTGCTGGTCAAATGAGTGAAGTTTCCAAGAGAAAGTGACCAAAACAGATGTCCAAACAAGCAAACAACAAACAAAAACAAAAACCAACAAACAAAAAACTAGCTGCCATTGAAAATGAAGTCACTAGGTTTTGAGGACTAATTTTCAGAACTGTCAAGAACATCCTCACACCACCCATCAGACAGATTCTAACGCTGTCAGTCAGCAAACCAAATAAATATCCGATGTCTAGCAAAAACTATCAGTTAGTATCAGATACCGAAACCCTTGCCGCGATGTCTTTTGTTGTCATCTGATACCTTCCTAATTTGTGTTGAAATTTAACGAAAATTGAATGACCTACTTCAAACAACTTCCCTAAATATAACCAGCAAATGTACTTTATATTGCAAAGACAGGCATGCGTTGCTTTCTATTAATATTTAGTGGAACCTAAATGCACGAATCTATCACTGTGATTGGAAAGACTGACCTTACTGCACATAAGACTCATATGTTAAAGGTCACTGAAGGTTGTCACCTGAAATCATGTATTTCAGTAAGGGTTGCAGTTACCCTGTAAGAAAACAAAGCTCTCTGATCCTTTCCAATCAACGTCACATCTGACAACAAAAACAAAAAACGCAAAATGTTTCCATAAGAGTGTCTGCTTAAAAGTCACACGTATGTTTTAATGGATAGAGGGACAGAAAAAGTGGCACTGAAACTGCGACCATCTTGAAGCACAGAAACTCTGAATCATTTTTACTTTTAGGTTACAGAAAATATACATATACTTAGTTGTACCCCACTTCAACTCCTATGGGTCTCCCCCCAACTTCTAAATGTCCCTTTCACAAGGCCATGTGCTGATCCAATGCTTGTTATGTGACCATCTATGCCAAGGTTCCGTAACAAATATCCTCAAAGAAAGATCCAAGCTCTGCACTGCCTTTCCACAGAAAGACCTATTCACCAAAACAAAGATGGAGCCGCCTACCTGACTTGACCAAACTTTGGAAGTCCAAGTAGAAATCAAAAGAAAAAGTCATGAGATAACAAAAGGATGATTATAACTGTTACTTACCATTTTGGCTTCTGAATGCATTGGCTGGACTTGGGGAGAAGCACAGGGGTTGCTGAGATTTGGACCTTGCATTCCCAGTAGGTTGGAGTTCACGGACATTTGTCTCTCCATCTAAGAGCAAGGAAAGCAACAGAATCAGCAGTCTGAGAGAGGCAGTCTAGCTCACGGACAAAGCTGCATTTCTCTTTCACATGAACTGTTTAGAATTTCTTTGAATAACTCCAGAGAAAGCCTGTGGTTTGGGGAACAGTAAGCAATGCACTCCTGAGCCTGGAGCCCAAGCACATCCAAGGATCGCCCTAAGCTGGGCCATCGATAGACGATGCCCCATGCCCAAGAGGACTACCTTGTCATGGAGATGATTTCCAAACAAAAGTATGGAATGTTTCCACTTTTGCAAACACTTCATCTACCACAAATCCTGCTTATTTTTAGAGCTACAAAGAATAACATATGCATAGAAAACCGCTGGAAGGACGTCCAATCTACCAAATGGTTATCTCCGGTTATCTATGGCTTTTTTTCCCCCTCCTTAAATGTTATACAGAAACATGAATCATTCTAGCAATGAAAAAAGATACAATTAATTTTAAAAGCAATGCAGGTGGGTCTTCCTGTCGCTCTTACTCATAAACACAGTTGAAATGATCCAGCATGAGTATCTGAGCCTCTGCCTCCTCACTGTTACCTGGTCAAGGCTCCACCCAGCAGCAGTGTTCAGCCTGATGGAGGGACTAGGCCTTTGGGTAGGTGGAGAAAGCAGCTGAGGAAATTGGATGACCCCTGATCAACTGCTCTTACCTTGACCTGCTGGCCAGCCAGTGTGTCTAGAACTAATATGCACATATCTGCACTGAGTTCTGGCATTTTTGTCTCCAGGGTGTCCTTGTTAAAAAGGAAATCCAGGGTTGGCTGAGTGGCACGTTGGTTAAGAGCTGGCTTGGGACGCCAGCTCTGAGCAGCAGGGCCCCAGTTTGGATCCCACATGAGGGCCAGTGACACTGCGCCCTCTACAGCTAAGATGGTGAGCAGCAGCTCGACCTGGAGCTGGGCTGCTATGAGTCGCTGGCGACGGCGTAGGCTGCAGCCCCTGCTGCAGTGGGTTGCCATAAGCTACCGTGTGTGGCCGGCAGCCAGCATGAGCGGCCGGCAGCCAGCGTGAGCTGCCAAAAGCCGCCATGAGCAGCCGTCCAGAGGCCGGCGACGGATCTGCCTCATCCAGGAAGAGCACAACGATAATACCAACATGGGCCAGTGAAGCAATGTCCTCCACAACTAGACTGAAGAACAAAAGGACAGCAACTTGTCTGTTCCCCTTCCCCAGATTCCCCAGCGCTGTTCCCCTCCCCCAATTCCCCAATAAAATCTGTTAAAAAAAAAAAAAAGGAAATCCAACAAAACTCTCTTTCAGTCATGGGAGGGTGTGTCTGATGAATATTTCCTGGTTAGTAAAAATTAGCACTTTTCAAAGAACCAAAATAAAGCTAGTATACTTAATAATGGAATCACACAGAAAATAATTAAGACTTTCCTGGGAGTGAAGGGTGGGGTAGGGAGTGGGAGAATAGATTCTTCAGTGCCAGAGTTTTTGCATTTGTCAAAGGTTGGAAATGAAAACAATGTTGGAAATATTAAGGAACCAGGTTTCTGCTCAAAGTTAGCCCAGGTAGCCTTGGAAAATACCGAGTTTCTTATCGAGGACAGAGTTGAAAGTGACAGTTGAACTACATGACCCTTTGAGGTCTCTGCCATTGTTGAGATTCTGCGTCTTCAATTCCTGCTGTGCCCACCCCAGGGGAGGGGGTCGTGTAATTATGACACTGCTGTGTGGATGAGCAGAGGTGCAGCTAAAAGCCTTTTCCTGGACACTCCCTGTCCCCGCAAAGCACCACTTGCCTCACCCCGGCCTGAATTAGTTTCTCAGTGATCTATCAGTGTATGGATACAGGACACTGTTTCAAAAGGAGCTGTGTAAAGAAGAAATTTTCTAGAGCACTCCAGCAGAAACTTTTGAGGCTTTATCAGTTCAGTAAACTAAAATAGTCACGCTCCTATCCCCCAAAATCTCCACACAGCCTGGGAACTCTAATTTTTTCAATTATGCTTTAAAATCGTGGTAAGGTACACATAACATAAAATTCGCCATTTGAACTATTTTTAAGTGTCCAGTTCAGTGCCATTAACTACATGTGTGTCCTCTTATTCTTAAGTTATGAACATTGCTCTAAAAAATGCTTAATAATTATAAGTCCACACTTCCAGAGTCTGGGAGATAGAAGAGTTGGGGAAGCATTTGACCCTTTACCAACTGGTGACCTTCTGCTACAGGAAAATCAAGTCCAAGTGAGGCTTTTGCTTTCAGTTTTCCAAAGTCGGGGGTTGGGGGGGAGTTCCAAAAGTACAAATGATTGTCTGGAGGTTTCCAAGCTACTGGTCCTGATGCATCACGAAGGCGTGAGAGTAGTCTGTTCGCAGCCTCTGGGTCCTGAGTCGGCCATGCTTCCCACTTTTTGGAAAAGTTACAGTCTATGACTCCTCCTACCCCCATGACTCACAAATTAAACAGGATACTGAAAACAGGCTGATTTCTCTATCTTAAAAAATTGCATTTTTTCCATCTAAATGATGATAGGGGTCAGCAAGAGCCTCTTCAAAACAACTCTTTGGTGCTTTGTACTAAGAAGGCTCTCACCGTGAGCGTGGCTTTGATGAGGTGACAAGAATAAGGGGTCAGCCGATGGGAGTGTCTTTGCCGAGCACCAAGCAACGTTTAGCTCTAGAGATGAAACATCCCGGCAAAGGAGTTCACCCTTGTTTGAGCTTCTCTTCCCTTGGAAAAAAAACTGCAAAACAGAAGCTACACTGTCTGCAGTTCACTGGGCTTTTATAATAATAAATGGGTGTTCATACTACTGAATTATCTAAGCATTGGACTTTCGATATCATAATCCAGTGGACTCCTTAAAGGCAATGCCTGTCTTGTTCTTCACCACATACCAGCAGTTAGCACAGTATCTTGGCCCATAGAAGAGGCTCAACAAAAGTTTGTGAAATGAATGAATGAACAAATACATCATTTTTGTTCCAGATCTAAGGCTTTGTGCAATGTGCGGTGTGATAGCAAGCACTAAAATTCCGTTAAGAATCTCACCTTCACCTACAGACATTGACTTACCTTCTATACCCAGTAAATCATGGGTTCCAGGGGCAGGAACTCTAGAGGAAGACTATGCTTGAAATTGCAAAATTATAGCACAGCAGTTGGGGACTTGATAAGGGAGAAAGGGCCCAGATTTCTAGGACCGAGAGCTCTTAGGATATGCTTTTTAGAGATTCCATACTAAGTTTCACTAGTTACCTTAGTGTCACTCTAGGCCTCAGGTTCTCAACCTCAGCACTATTGACAATTTGGGCAAAATAATTCTTCGTCGTGGGGGTTGTGGTGTGCATTGTAGGAGTTTAACAGCATCCTGGTCTCTACCCACTAGATGGCAGTTGCACTCCCCTCCCCACCTGTGACAAGCAACAGTGTCTCCAGATATCGCCAAATACCCCTGGGGGACAAAATCACACCCAGTTGAGAATCACTACTCTAGGCTGACACTATTGTCATGGCAGCCGTAGGTGTGACTGACACGTGGGCTGGGAACTCCTGTGGAGGTAGCATCCCTGACTTTTATCTCCTCTGACTCTTTACCATGGGCCTGATCCTTTGCTCCTATCCTGAAGCATCAATAGGAAGTCAAGCAACAGGATGAAGTGATGGGGTGGGAACTGGGGCCACATCCCTTTCCTCTGGGCCCTTTCAGCCCAAGTGTTTCGCCTTTGCCCCTGGGATGGCCACACAGTTTAGTCAAATGGGGAAAACGCTACTGCAGTAGTATTTTTCTAAACAATGCATAGGATTTCTGAGAGGAGGCTAATTTTGGACAAGAGGGACCTAGAGCCTAACTGAATGTAGCTTGTGGTAGAAGTTTTCATGCAATTAGTTGGGTTGAATAAAACCTGGGGTAATGGCATTGACGGTGCTGTTTTCCTTCATCGAAAGGTGTTTAAGTTGAGCAGCGCAGGTGCAGTCAGCCATTTGTCATTCTGGCCCAGTTTTGCAAAGAGTGTTTCTAGCCTGAATCCCCTGATATTTACAATGGGCAAGTCTGTTTCTCCAAAGTCGGGCCCCCAAGGCCTTCTCCAGTCTCCTAGCTCCACTTGGATAAATGAACTAAACTGCTCAACCTGCCATAATCTGAGCTTCTCAGCATGAGCTGAGATGTGGGTTCTAGTCACAGCTGTTCACGCACAAGCTATGTGACATTAGACAACTCCTTTCAACTTCTTTCTCTTCGGCTTTACACCTGTGAAATGAGTATATCAGTAATTTCGGCTATCCGATTCCCACAGGATTGCCGTGAGAGCAAAATGAAACAACACATGTAGACAATTCCTTAAAATGCTAAAATGCTCTGCAACGCCTTGCTGATATTGTCATGGGAGGGTTTTAATGGAATTGTCATATCGCCTCTAGGGCTTTTGAGAACTCTTGGGGCCTGGGAATAATAACACTCTCCACCAAGTGTTCACCAGTGCACAATGCCAGGGGGGATGACGAAGAAGGACAGGGAGGGGATTCCCGGAAGGGCAGGACCGTGTGCTCTGGAATAATCTGTATCTCCCTTCTACATTCATCTGTTGTGTTCAAAGGGGCGCGGGGCCATAGAATGATTATGAATATAGACTCAGAAGTCAGGTGGCCTGGATTTCAATCCTGACTCTATCACCGACTAGCTCTTGTGGCCTTTAGCCAAGGGTCTTGTGCCTCAGTTTCTTCATCTGAAAAGTGTATACTGCACAGGACTATTGTGAGAAAGGAGGGAGCGTACGTATTGTGTAGCGGTTGAGCAAGTGGGCTCTGGAGCCGAGCCAGGATGCCTGGGTTCAAAAGTCAGGTGCTCTGCTTCAGAGACCAGCACATTTCTTGCTTTACTTTCCTCATTCAGAAAACAGGGGTCGTCATACTACTCACTTCATAGGATTTGTTTCCTGTGCTGATGAAGTACCTAGAGAGTGACTAGCACATGGCAAGCAGTCCAAAAATGCTGCTAGAATGATTACTACAAATATGCACGAATACATGTTAGAGCTATTATGTACCATCGTTATTACTGTTACTATTATTACTCTGAGTCCTGGCTAGGCTACGCGCTGTCAATTTAAGGAGACTCTGTAAACAGCCCAAGCTGTAGACTTCGGAGTAGTCATAACACTCTGGGTCCCTGAACAAATTCCATTCCCTGGGTGTGGCAAGTTCACTTGTCACCAGTAGGGAGATGGGACCATGTCTCACAAGGGACGCACGGAAGGGCGGGAAAGCCAGCAAGATGCCTAGAGATGGACAACTGGGCACTCCAAGCCACCTGGCACACAGCTCAACTCTCCATCCAGACAGAGAAAGCTACTTTCTTCCCAGTCGGCTTTTCCTTTCCTCTTTCAAATGGGACAAGACTCGGCAAAAATGAGGAGCACTTACTGGCATCAAGACGGCGGAAGATCCTGGCATCGTAGGGTTGGGCAGGGTCCCGGGCATAGAGGCTGGCATGGGCTGTCTCTGTCTGTTGTGGAGATGTAGCAGAGAAGATAGAGAGCCTGGGACAGGCCTGGGAACAAAGCGAAACAAGCAAGTATTATTCCTGACGCACTGGCCAGGGGACTCACGGCCTGTTTCCCCGTACCCAGAATCAGCGGGAACACCACTGTGACAGGCGCAGCAGAGCAGATCCTCTGATGGAAGCCACATAATTGAGGATATTAGGGAAATAATAACACATAAAACACAAGCCTGGCTTCCTTTGCTGCTTCCTAGTTAATACATCAAATTCCACTTCATTTCCTGGCCTCTGTTATCTAACTGATGTTTCACTAGACAACAAGCTGGTAAATCTCCCACTGCCCCCCGCATCTCAGGAAAGAGGCCCGGTGGCAAAATCCTGTGTTGACTGGGAAGTGTCTGCCCTCTGGAGGATCTCAGCGCCTGAGACCTGTGTACACATGTTTTATCCACACTCTCCCACACCTCTGCCTGGAAGCCCTCCTGGCTTTGCTCTGGATCTTTTGCTATCTGGATTTGCAGAGCCAACTTCATTCATGAACTCCCAATAGAAATCTCTTTTGACTTTTTCACTGTTCTCCTCTGTGAGTGGAAAAAAACCAAAGCCAGGATCCAAACGAAAGCAGCCGGATTGCTTTCATGGCGCTGTAGCCGGCCTTTCTCCGGGCGAGTCCGGGGCCCGGCCCCCAATTTCCAATCCCTCGTTTCATAATAACTTGAGGTGTTAGGCTGTTTGACAGAAACTGATTTTGGCCTGACCTGCAGGACTTGGGTAAGCATGCGTTCCTCGGGGGAGTACATAGTTTGAGCTTTTGCTTCAATTTGCCAGAAAAAAAAAAATGTTAAGGGCCTTCAATTGGTTTAATGAGCCAGGGAATGTGGGACTGAGGGGAAAAGGGAATTATTTGTGTTTATTAAAAATGGCAAACAAGTGACCTCTTTGGCTAAATTCTCAACCCCCTGATGCTTTTGCTCTGGGGAGCTATATACATGTCAAACCGTTAAGTTAAAGACTTAACAAACAAACAAAACAAAACAAATAAACAAACATGCCTCAGGACCTCTGAATTTGTCTGTGAAACCATCTTATCCTAAATGCCATGATAGAAACTAGTGCCTGCAAAATTACTGCATTTTCTAAAATTAAGAAAAAACAGTCCTCATGTTAAGAGCTGGGTAATGGCTCCAGACAGGGGCGCTCTGTGCAGGCCAGTGCCTCCGTGTGCTTCTGGGAAAGTCAGCCCCGTCCCAAGCCCCATCAGAGTAGCATGAGGTGCCTCTTCTTGGGAGCTCATCTGCCTCCCTCCCATGGGTGACTCGTGGCGAAGGGGAGACAAAGAGGGGAAAGAAAGCCAACCTCGGCCTTCCTGGGCATTGCTGTTCTAATTCCAAAGAAGACTAAGTTTTCCACTCTCTGCCTGACAGCTCCTTTGGAATTACAGCTAGCTCTCAGAGACATACCCATCATAGGATTAGTCATAAATTAGTCAATATGTTTGGGAAGTTGTCTATACGAAAATACAAAGAGTATAAAGCCTTTACACAGGGTTTAGATAGATGTACACAAATTACACCCAGTTTTTTTGTTGTTGTGTTTTTTAACAGAACGTGTGTTCGAGCAGTTACCTAGACAGGCTCATGTCAGTAGCTGGCCACAATGAAATGGGTGTTTTCAGAAAAGCAAATGAAGTGCTTGGTTATTTCTTGACATGTGCCCTGGGAACTTCTGGAGTTTGGATTAACAGTAAAGATTAGCAGGGCCATTGAAAGCCCTTCAGCTTTTTCGGTTCTAGGAAACTTCCCGGTTGCAATTGCTCCAAGATTCTATAGTAGGTGGTAACTTCACTGAGTCTTAAAGTCTTACTTATCTCATTCAGAGGCAGATACCTCGAGTCAGATAGGTGTACTGTATGGCTCAGTCAACAGACAACGTTTGTTTTACATTCTCCAGTCTCAGTGTTTCGTGTGGGACACTTGCTGAAGAGAAAATAGCTGTATATCAAAGTATAATGAATGTATCATGTTTAATCGCGGTCAGTTCCTCTAAGTACAAGATTCATAATCTGAACTCCTCAGTTTCATAATGAGAAAGATTCACTGAGGGTGTCCCTACAGACAGCTAATTAATTATTCATCCACCCATTCACCCTTCCATCTATATATCTCTATCTCCATCCAGATAGATAGATGTGTATACATACATACAAAGATGCATACATTCACCTGTACATACATTACATCTATACATACAGCCTTTTGCCATGTCTCTTCCCCTAGTCCCCAAGGGAAATGGCTCCGTTACAGACAGTTAAGGATAAGCAAAAACTGTTACAGGAAAAACAACTAAGCTTTGTTTTTATTATGTTGAATGGCAATATCCTCATGAAAAAAGGGCAACATATTATCATCATTTACATTGTGTTTCTCACATGCCATATTAATAAAAATCTAATTATTGATTTTTATTAATGGTTTATTTTTTTAAAAGAAAACAATTAATTTAATGGTGATGTGAAGGGAGATGCAAAAGTAATTAAATTTGAAACAAGTTTTCATTCTTCCCAAGACTATGGAAAACTCCCAGTTGTATAGAATAATTGGGGAATGGTATGTTTCATTTAATTCAGTGTTCTTATTAGGTCAGTTATTTCTACACATGCATAAATCTACTCGATTTTAAAATATCAAGCATTCCCTCATTAATTAAGAAAGTCTTTTAAGGTACTGGGTTCCCTTGGGATTATAGTAATAATTACCTAATGATGTTTATCAGACCAATTAGCAACGTATACTTGGAAGGGAACATTGTTATTTGAGAGCCACGTATGCTTGGGTTCTGAATATTTCTGAATTATTGTTTTATAGAGGTTCCGTAGATAATTTCCCCAACCCCACCTATGAAACTGGCGGAGTTTTCTAGGCTTCTTGCTTAGGCTTTTAAAACTACAAAAACTGAAAGAAGAAAATCTATGCCCATCCATCACTAGGCATACAAAGGACTAGATGGAAGTAATTATGTAACTTGGCCCAGGAAATAATCATTTGTCCAGAACAGTCAGATCGGTGACGCAAGAGTGGTATCAGAATAATTGCATTCATTGTCTAATTTCCCTAAATAATTAAATTATTATTTAATACCTTGCATTTGCATACAACTTTGTATATTGCATTTGTAAACTGCTTCATATTTTTCAAAACATTTTCACCTTCATGTAACTTAAAACAATACAGTGTGGTAGGTAGGGCATATTATACCCATTTTACTCAGGAGTCAGCTGAACTCAGAAACATTTACATTTGCCCAAGGTCAGAAGGGTCATGGAAAGAAGCAGGACTTCTACTCAACTTGTAACACAGAGTTTCCCCTATCACACCTTGATGGCTCCCATAACTAAGTTATTATTGATTCTTTTATACTAAAATAAATTCACGGTCCGTGTCTTTTGAGAGTCACCCTGCTCCCTGGACTTTCCAATGAAGTAGTAAAATTCTGCAATACTGCCCACATGAGAAGTCACTCATCAATGTGAAATTATGTTTTCTTCCTTAAAAAAGAAAAAAAAAAACACTTCCCAAACAACGCATCAGCTAGACTCTGAAAATAAGATGGCCAATTGCAGTCAAGTTGTGAAAACAAAGACCCAACAGTCTCTCTCCAGTGCAGGCTTGTTGCCATGAGCTAATAATTCCAGACTTTGAGCAAGCCGAGCCTCCTTTTTAATAACCATATGCCTCTAGGTAAAGTATTTCTACTAAAAATTATTGAGGCATGGAACAAGGTAAGATGTGTGAGCTCATGTTGGATTGTTCAATTACTAAACTGGGTCCCGCAGCATTAAGAGTTTTCCAACTTGACAGATTATTCCTCTTTATACACTTGTATAAACATACTGCTTACGGCTGAAATCTATGTAAGCTTTTCTTTCAATTAAAATGTCAAGGATGACAGACTGTGTTTTCACTGTCCTTAACAGAATGCTAGGTACTACAGCAAGCGATTTCATGTCCTCATTCCCCGCCCCCCGCCAAAAGGATGTTTTCCAGTCTGGGGGTGTCTGAAAAGCAAGGGCTGTGTCTGCCCGTTTTCCGTGCCCTTGGACAAGCCCAGCTATCTGTAAGGAGGTAAGGGCCAGTGTTTTTGTTTGGAAGGTCTCTGGAGGGTCACTGCCGACTGTTCCCCTTTCCCAGGTCGTCACAAGATCTATGACATCCCAGGATTGCCTCTTAAACTCTCAGGACAGACAGATCTGTCAGGTTATGTGGCCAGGCAAAGAGAAACAGCAAACGATGAAAAAAGTTGGGTTAAAAAAAGAAAAAGAAAAAAGTCAGGTTACAGAATTAGAAAATCAATGTTAGCACTGAAATTAGACCGTAGACATCTAAGAAATCTTGAGCACATTAAAACAACAACAACAACAACAAAAGGACTTGGGGGTGGGGCAGAATCAGAAAAGTTCCACAGCAATAAAACAGAAAGCAGAGTGGGCAGGGAGGAAGTCCAAATGCCATTGCTATTAGTGTTTCCGAGGCTGTGGAAGAAACATCCTTAACGTTGGGCTCTCCATTTCATCATCTGTTTAACGAGCAGATCAGACTCCAGGCCATCTGGAAATCTCTTGAAACTCTAAAATTCAGGTTCTAGGCTTTGAAATGAAATCAGGTGTCCTTAACCTAGCGAGACCATTATTATGATACGGGTATTCGTCACTGCTCACTGATAATCCACAGTGCTGCACCCAGCACCTGGCTCACAGTAGGTGGGCAGGGTCCATCTTAAACAAAATGGAGCCGGCACAACACTTAGTTCTTCGTGTCAAGATTACATATTGGAAACGTGAATAAATCCTACATAGAAAGTATCCCTAAAAAGTGAGAGACGTGGCGGAAAAAGGACCCCCCCCGATACATTCCCTGGGGCTCGCACTCCCTTCTCATTTAAGTATAGCATAATTTCACACAGACTAGAGACTGCCTATTGCCCGCCATCTTTGTATCTGCTTATTGAAAAGAAAGGCGTGCTTCCTTTGCACCTTCTGAAATGAAATCTTGTGGCCTAACTTGGGAAAGTAGTTTCTGTCTGGGATGGGGGAGACTGAAGGGCTAAAGAGGGGAATACAAACTCTTAACTCTTAAGGGAAGGCAGTTCATAATGAGAAATGCTTATTTACTCATTCTTCCCGAGTGAAATTTTAAAATTCCTATTTTTTTTGTAAAGAAAGCAAATTGTCAGGATAATCAAGTAGAATTACGAAGACTATTAATAGAGCTAGTAATTTCTTCCATGGCTCATAACTGCATTGTGAAAATGAAGTCGTGAATAACAGGGGCTCAGAGGATGGTCTGCCAACGGTGGAATCCCAGCTCTGCCACTTACTAGCTGTGTGACGTTGGGCAAGCTACTTGGCCTCTCTGTGCCGCAGGTTCCTCAACTGTAAAGTAGGATGACAGAGACATTTACCTCATGGCATTAAATGAGTTACCACATAGTAAATATATTGAATATGCTCAATAAAGTTAGTTGCTGCTGTTTTTGTTGTTGTTTTTATTATTATTCTGAAATCACGATCAAACAGCAGATTAATCACTGAACTTCAAACCAGAAACTGTGGCTTAAGGCTGGGGTCTTAAAAAACAACAATCCTTAGCTTTGATTAAAGAGCTACAATTTAACAAATGTTCAAAATACCCCATACTCCCTGCATATATAAGATATTTCTTTAAAAGCCCATCAACTTTAAAGTCCCAAACTTCCACAGAGGCAAAGGGACTCTTCTCACCCACAATTTTACAGAATTTCAAAATGACTTCAACATTATTTCTCAGAAAGGATCCTTGACAATATTTCCTCAAAATGGAACCAAACTAGTTCCCCAGAGATCAGTTCTCAGTATCTTGTTTTTCCTGAAAACAATGACAAAAATCCAACAGAAGCAATAATTGGGAAAACAAGAAAGCTATCTGGCCCATATTTTAAGACATCATATTACCCGTATCTTTTTTTTTTGAATGAGCTCATGCTCTGCACAGTCTCACTGCCAAATTCCTGAAGTCAGATGGCAAATACAATATTTCCCCTTTAACAAATGAGAAACTTAAGACAAAGAAGTGGAAATATTTAGCCTGAGAAAAGGCACTGAACTATTAGCAGAATTCAATTAAAATGTGTATTTTAGCAGAGGACCTCTGCTAAAGATCTGGAGTCTCCTTGCAAGAACTGTCCCCGCCCCCTTTGCCTTTGGTGACAGAGACACTGGGTGCGCAGGAAGAGAATTTCGCCTTTGATCTGTATCCTAGCCTCTGCCCTGCCCCCTAGGCCCCATCCTATCCGAAAAAAAGCTGGTAAAACAGCCAGTGCCAATCAGCAAATGCTCCAGCTCATCAGAGAGGCACCAGTAAGCCCATCTCCTTGGACTAGAACTTGACATGGCTCATGGCCTTGCACCATCTGACCTCAAACAGTGCCTCCCCAGCTCATGGGCCTTAACAACTTTCTTCCAGCTTCATGGAGACACCGTCTTCCTTGCAGCCATAGAGCTTGAGCGTAAGTAATCCTCACCACCTTCTCTGGGCAACCACACCAGGTTAGGGCCTTTTTTGGAGTGATCTCAGTGCACCCTGCACTTTTCTCTGGTCACATTTACCACCACTTATTCAATCAATCAGTCATCAACGAAGCACCTAATATTGTCAGGCTCTGTATACTCTCATTTCAGTGAAAAACTGGTTTGGCAAGTTGGGTCATAAAAATTCAGTTACAAATTTCCAATTGGTGACAATATGATGATAAACAAAATAGATGTGTTTCATAGTCTCTTGGAGTTTACCATCTCAGCTTCCTAATTAAAATCACTCAGTGATTTTGAGTGATTCTTTAAAATGTCGCTGCTCCCAATTAGACAAGAAACTTCGTAAGTCAGAGATGGTGCCTTGTTTACCAATGCAGATACTTCTAAAACTTAAGAAAGTACATGATGCCTAGATGTTTAATAAATATTCCTTAAATTAATGAAAACATAGATATCAAGGATCTCTTCAATTAGCAATGGGCATTGCAAGAACAGCATTAAATAAAGTATCTTCGCTAAATAACGAGAAGAACTTGATTTATGAGTTGTAAATGAAACTCCAATTTACCTTAACAGTCTAATATAACCCATTTCTGTTCTTGAAAAGCATAAATGGTTTACCTCCAAGGTAATCTGTACTTTTATTCAGTGCCCCTTAAATGAAACTCAAGCTTTCAAATGGGTTCTAGACCCATTTGTTTTTGCATCAATTAAATGAATTTCCATTTGAAATGATGTTTTAGGCGGCTCATAAGAAAAGGCCAAGAACAATTCAGGACTGCTCATCTGTCTCCAATCTATGTAACGTTTTAAAACTTGGATGCCTGCCCTGCAAGAAGGTTGCACTTTATAATGTTCAGAGCTCTGGGCTTGGAGGTACCAGTTACACCCACACCATGGTCAACTAAACATCTCGTGTCTGCTTTGCACTGACATATCGATATTGACAAGAACACTTTTGGAATCATTATCACCAGGGGTGTCGGAAATTTAATTTACCGCACAAGATAAATTTGGGTCTCTTTTAAAATGAGTTTTGTACTCCTGACGCCTTGATTTTATAGATGCAGTGTCTGATATCTTGGAAATGTAACTTCTTTTTCTTTCTATGAAAGCCGGGCTGTGAGGGAGCCAATGATAGTAATAAAACATAATACAGCTAACAGACCTGTATCCTGCCGGATGAAGCCTTTGCTGGGTTTTACAACATATACGCTGCCGCTCTCTGTCAGGCAGAGGAGATATTTACTTGTGCTTTCAAGTGTCTTAAACAGAGAGAGCAATAACAAGAGGGGAGATGCGAATTTATGTTAAGACTATTAAATCAATCTCTTTTTTTCTCTTTTAATGACTGATTTCTCTACCATTAATCTGAATTCATCATACAGTCAGCCTGACTCATTTAAGTTAACCAAAAACACGGTTGGATTGGTTTCTGATGTCCACTACTGTCGGGGGAAAAATATTCCGTTTTCCAAATCTGGTATTTTTTCCTTCTAAAGAGCTAAAGGCTCTTTATAAAGACCCTTTATAAAAGCCCCTAAATGCCTGAACAGTTTGGCTTTAGCCATGGGTCAGACTTAAAGACATGAAGAGATGGTGTTTTTCTATTAGCCAATAACTTCTCCGTTGCATCAATTATTCATAAAGTTATCCTTAGAAAAGGCAAGTAAATGCAGATCAAAAGACACAAAATAAAAGATGATTTTAAATGCAGGCTCACATAAATGATATACATCTGGCTGGCAGGGGAAAAAACTTTCTCGACAGAGATACATCTCTAAGTAAAATATCTTCCTGTTAGTGAGTTTCTCATCAGCCTCCTCGTTGCTTCATACGGACAAGTAAGCAGCCCTCTGGTTATGAGCATGTAAATGACATGCGATTGCTGCTTGCATTCATTCACCATAAATGAATAATTCATGAAAACATTCACTAACACACTTGCCTTGATGTTCTGTAGAGGCAGAGAGCTCGCTGAGCTTGCAGACACAACCCCGCCCCCTGCCCTCTAAGTCAGCAATTCTGTTTGGGTTTCTTCTGGACTTTTCAGTTTGGCAGGTATTGTATTTTAACGAGTAATTTGTGACTTGGAAATCCACACCCAGCACAATCCCCCAATACCTATGTCCAAAATATACAGCTTAATTTTGTAGCTGAAAGATAGCTCTCCCCGCAACAGACTTCGTTGAAAACAGAAGAGGGGTAAGCGAGGGGGCGGTTTCTTCTCCTATAGCACAATGATCCTTTTAATTAGCAGGAAATGAAGGTTTCACTGTTTTGTGCTCTAGAGTTAGTCATTTGTCATTAAACAGAGCAACATCCATTAGGGGAGGTAGTTCAGGTCCCCAAATAAGGCAGTTCTGTCATTTCAGTGTCTGCCACTGGGACTGGGTCTATACTGAGCATCCTAAGAATGACAGAAATTCTCCAAACCAGTGGGTTGCCAGGAAAAACATTTTTATAACTGAGTAGTAAATGCCACCTGACCCTACCTGCTAAAGAGCTAAGATAACATTCCTTAAGTGCCGATGCTGAGCGCTATGGATGGTTCTGTCTGTGGTGCCTGGGATGGTTAATTTCATGTGTCAAGTTGTCTGGGCCACAGGATGCCCAGATCATCCAGGCAACCTTTACACATCCTGTGCATTTCGCAAGGCTCCCCACTAGGTCACCCTCACTAATGCTTTTATCTAACCTCTTCTTGAATCTCGAGGCAGGGTCTCTTAGGCAGTTTGCAAATACCTCTCCTGGGAGACCAAATTTATGACTCTCTCCACCCAGCCACTGACTGGTGTTATTTCAGCTCTTTAGGAGGTGGCGCTAGAAATTATTAGCTCCACAAATGTACTGGCAGAAGAGGGATGTGACAATGACGCAGGCTTAAGGCAGCTGTTACATGCATGGAGTATGCAACCTTAGGCTGCTAAAAGCCCAATTTCTCAAGTTTTGTTCTTAATGATAAAAGTCACAGAAAGGCTGAAAGTGGTAACTTGTTGTCCGAGGAAACACGACAAGGAAAGAGGCCTTGCCTCAAGGCTTGGCAAACCCCTCACTAGGTTACATCCTAACAGCTGCAAACCATGGCTGTAATCAAGTCACCAAAACCATAGGATTGGGTGTGAGCCGAGCGAAATCCTTGTCAGGCAAGAGCTGCACACCATAGGGGAAAGGAAGAGGGGACGGCACAGAGAACTTGGGAGAAGGTTCCAAAAAGCGCAGAAAAATACCCCAAGGCCAGAAGGGAAGACCTAAGTGGAAAAGTAAAAGGAACAAGAAGACTGGGAGACGATGACAATGACCTTCAAAGTTTCTAAATTACTATAGTCTGAGAATAGGGACCAGTTACTTGGAAACCCAACTGAAGCCGAATAATAACAATAATGCAACGGCAACATGTGGGCTCTAAGTTAGAAAAAAGACTATCTCTCTAGAACAAAGAGTGTAAAACAATTAAATGGCTTACTGAGGTTTTGGAATTTCCTCTTATTAGGCTCTTAACAAATAGATTCGTCCCCGTCTGGCGTGGTTTCCAGGGAGGAGGAGGAGCAACTGGCAGACCTCTCAGAGCCCTAAATTAGGTCTATTATTTTCATTTATTCCAGTCGGAGTGGCTGACAGGAATGACAGAGATAATGCTGGCTGCCATCATTAACCAGGAAATAGATAGAATAAAGCAGCCTTGTGTGGCTGACAAGGCACAGGCCTTGGGCCGCCTAATGGCTCTGCCACGAACCATGAGTGTGTGATCTGGGCAAGTCATTCAACTTCTCTTTTTCTCACTGGCAAAAACCAGGCTATAATACCCACTGGGTCGGTTTGGCGTGAGGATGATTTGATAATCATATAGGAGATAATATTTTGTGTGTGTTTGGCCCTTGGACGATGATCAATGTATAGTCTGTTCAAGAGATGATTAATCGATTTTAGAAAACATAATTACCACTCTAGAGTCATTTTAAAATACAAAGTCAAGCTATATTGTTCTAAATTTCGGGGTGAAGCAATGTAGGGGGAAAGGCCCCCAAAATCCAGCCTCTTTGAGCGACCTGAGTGTGTTTCCCATCACTGAGAGCCCTGGTGTATCCTGGTGGGTCATCATCTCGGAGAAGCCTGCTTTGCTCTCTCCCAGCCAGGCTCATCCCTGCTATGTGCTCTCACAGCAGGTACCAGTCTCTCCCCTAAAAGCTTAGCACACAGTAAGAGCCTCGTAGAGGTTTGTTGAATGACTTAATGAGGGTGCCTCACTGTACACGGTCTCTCATTTTCTGGGAGCAGTCCCCCCCGTGACCTTTTTTTAAGGGTCATGAGAACTTGAAACACTATCCTAAAGGGAAATTCAACTTACAATTGACTTGGGCAAGGGGGCTTGGGGGAGGGGTGGAGTTTCTAGGAAACTTGTGTGTCTTCCTTGTGCAACCTTTCCTGAGCTACTTTTCAAGTTCTCCCACTTTGCAGGAGCACTTATCATGAAACTAAATTGATATTAATCTGAAACACTTAATAAAATAATAGCAATAAAGTTCATAATAATGATACTTGGCGTTTACCTTGAACTTTGCATCCAAGGATCCCAAAGGGCTTTTCCACCAGGCTTTGCTATTTTCAGAGCTACTCACGGGCTGGACACACAAGCAAAGCCACTGAGGACCGCTTTCTTGTGGATCGAGTTGGTTCTTTCATCAGGTTCTGAGACTCAGACTGTGGTCATACTATGTGCATAAACACACCCATTACACACAAATACCCACAGACATCTATCTACATGCTAAAAGGCAAAAGCCATATAAAAACTTCTGGTCCTAAACACACTTTTGTCTATATTAGCTGAGTCAAACCTTGGAAACTTAGGTTTGCATTTTGATAGACTTGTTTTATTCTGATATTTTTTCCAATCCCCTTCTGAGTGCACTGCCTCTACATCTGCTCTTTAAAGGCATGACGTTTTAAAGGGCTTCTTTTTCTTCTACATTCATTCTGAAGAAAATTTTGTTTAGGCTTAAGTGATTAGTTAAAAGCCACATCGGGTTTTATATATAAAACATCTCTTCTAAGGCACTTTCCCTTCCCTGGTGGCCTTGCGTTATGCCAAAGGGAGTGCCTTGCTCAGTTTCCCATATTATTCCCCAGACAGTCCCTAGTCCTACTCCCAAAACAAATGTGGTATTTGGGGTTTCAAGTTTAAAATATAATTTGGTGTCATTTCAGATGTCTTCCTACATACAGCTTATAAACATCTTCCCCAGAGGGACTTTGGGGTCTGATTTTAATTTGTGGTAGGGTTATGGTCACAGTAAATGTCAATTTTAGCTATTGACAATAAGTCCCTGGTAGAAAGAGAAATGGGAAGTGACTGACAGTGCATTGAAAGGGCTTGCAGGCGCTCCGGTTGTTCACAGGAGCTGACTGGTCCCTAAGAAACCCTTTCCCTGGTCTGTGATGACAGTTCGGTAGCTCCTCAGGGCCCTGAAACTCAGCTGGTTACCAGGGGAGAAAGCCACAGTGGACTTTCTCAGGCTGTGTTTATCTGAAGATCATAAAAAGACCCAGAGAAGTAACTCAGCCCTTCACCTTAGGGCTTTGAATTTGAATACCCCCACAAGGGTGCCATTGGTTTGCCTGGTGTCTTTGGGCTGTGTCCTCAAGGCCTCACGGTTTCCGTTTCTTCACATGTCAGATAAAATGGCTGAGCTAACAAATGTCTTTAAGACCTCACAACCCTAAAGGTAGATGATTAGATATCCTCCAGAGCGGGTAACCTGGCTTATGGGACAGGCTGAGAACTATTTGTGTGGGGAAAGCAGCGCATCAGTTGGGAGTTTCCTCAAAGCTGGGGGCAAACGGGTAATTCGTCACTGGCCTCTCTTGGACTTTCCTGTTCCTTGAAGAAAGGCAGGCTCCAAAGGCCCTGAGTACAGGTAACATTTAGCAAAGTAGGGCAGGAACCAGGAGCCCTGAGGGGTGGGACAGGGGGCGCTTTCTTCTCCTACAGGAACAACGATCCTTTTAATTAGCAGGAAATGAAGGCTTCACTCTTATGTGTTCTAGAGTTAGACATTTGTTATTAAACAGAGTAACATCCATTAGGAGAGGCAGTTCAGGTCCCCATGTCAACAGTTCTGTCATTTCAGTGTGTGTCATCAGCCTCATCGGGACTGGGCATTCAGAAAATGATAGAACTCCTCTAAATCAGTGAGTTGCCAGGAAAAACATTTTTATAACTGAGTAGTAAATGCCACCTGACCCTACCTGCTAAAGAGCTAAGATAACATTCCCCAAGTGCCGATGCTGAGCGCTATGGATGGTTCTGTCTGTGGTGCCTGGGATGGTTAATTTCATGTGACAATCTGACTGGGTCACAGGATTGCCCAGATATCTGGTTAAACATTATTTCTAGGTGTGTCTGTGAGGATGTTTCTGGAATCGGTTAGCATCTGATTTGATGACTGAGTAAAGCTGATTGCCCCCCTCATGGTGAGTGGGCCTCGTCTGACCTGTCCATCGTAAAACAAAAAAGGGGAGGAAGACAGTTCTCTCTCTCTGGCTGATTGAGCTGGGTCATCAATCAGCCTTCTCCTGCCCTAGCCTGGGACTTACGCTGTCAGTGCGCCTGAGTCTCAGGTCTTTGGACCTGGACTGAAATTTGCACCATTCCTAGGCCTCCAGCTGGCACAGAGGGCATATTACGGGATTTCTCAGCCTTCATAATTGGTGTGAGCCAATTCCTTATAATGAATCTCATTATACAGAGGGTGCCAAAAAATATATATATATACAAATTTTATGAAAGGAAAACTGTATTAAAATTGTAATACTCAATATATACTGATAACAAAAGATGAACACAAGTCACATTTGACATCTGCAATTACAAGAGGTACTCAAAGTGGTTAACATCAGCGTCCAGACACTTCTGATTATGGTGAACTACTGCTTGAGCAACGTTGACCAAAGTATCCACCTGTATACATTCTTTTGGCGCCCCTGGTGTGTGGGTGTGTGTGTGTATTTTCTATTGCTTCTGTTTCTCTGGAGAATACTTACTAATACAGTACCTCATCTTTAAATCCTTTTCCCTAGAAAGTGTCCTATATTTCCTTAAATAGATTTGGTAGGAGTGAGTTAGTAAAATCCAGGCATTCACTTTGATATCCTTCATCCTCTACTTCCAACCATTCACCAAGTTCTATCCACTCCACTCCAAAACAGACCTGGAATCATCTACTTGGCTGCATCCCACTGCCAAGATCCTGGTCCAAAACGCTATCTTCTTTCACTTGATTTTCCCAGCGGTTTCTAGCTCCAGTTTTGCTCCTCTCCAACCTAAGCCCTGCACTGCAGCCAGAATGGTCTTTCCGAACCAACAATTTAATCATGACAGTTCACTGTTCAACATTTTTCCATGTCTTCCCTTAATGTTTACTATTTAATAAAGTCATCCTTTAAATGTTCTAGCTCTTTGATGTTTGTAGTACCAGTTTCCCACCTGACTGAATATGTTTCGTCCACCTGGCTTTCATTCATTTCCTAGAAAGTGCCAAGTTCTTTCCTACCCCAGGGCCTTTATACATGCCATTGCCTTTGCCATCTGTTCTTTTGTCAACTAACACTTATTCATCTTTAACTCTCAGTCATACCACTTTCTTAAAATTTTCTCTGACCACCAAATTAGAGGTAACTCTACTTTAGAGGGTCATGTAGCTCCACGTAATTTTCCTTCATGCTATTTCTAATAATACGTCTATAGGTATGATTATTTATGAGTCTTTCCTATTAGACTCATCCATCCCTGATGAGAGGAGCTATGTATCTTTTGACTACCAGAGGTAAACTTATTTGGATTTCTTTTGACCTTTGGGAAAATCTGTGCTTACTTTCTGGAATATTCAACTCCATTTGGAGGAAGGAGAAAGAAGAATACCATATCATAGCTGAACATGGTTCTAGAAGTTAAGAGGCTTGATCCAACGTGAGTACCAGTGTGTTTGCCTACATACTACTTGTAATAGGTCTTTCTGCCTTTCTGAAGCCTGAGGCTATTTCTCTTCATGGGCACAAAAGCAAAAATGCCAAATGGAAATGTCCTTTCCAGGACTGATAATTTTTTACTTTAGATAAATGCTGAAGCATTCAACTGTGCTTATGTTCGTTGGGTGGTTTCCATTTTTGCCAATCGTTTCAATTGCTGAAGCTCTCCAGAAGAGTCAAACACCATAACTTTTATGTAAGATTTCCAAGCATCACACATATATGCCAAACATCTTTAGTTAAAATAGGGCATGAAGAACAATAGTTATAAGTGCCTTGGACTGCTTTCCTTATAAGGCAGAAAATTGAAAAAAGATCTTGTCGGGGTTTTTCTGTGCTTTTTTTTTTTAACTCAAAAACAAAGTAAATAAAATCAATGATTTTGAAGTCCAGTACAGCTGAGAGAATTCATTTTCTTAATATGGAATGAACTCAAGAGTGATGGGGCACTGAGTGGACGTACAAGAATAACTGTCTACTGCAGACTTCTGGCAAACTCTTTGGACTATTGGTCCACAGCCAGTGTTTTTCTTCATAAATGAATTCCACATCTTTATTAAGTTAAGTATTTCTTTTTTTATTATTTGAAACATACTTTAAATATTTTGTTTTATGACGTCCTGAAAATTGATACAATTCCTTCCAGATCAAGGAAAATGGAAAAATCAATTACATTTTTTTTTTTACATCGAGAGTGATTACACAAAAATTACGCTCCAATTTAGCCATTACCATGAATATCACTGGACATTATGTGTGAACAACTCAAAACAGCCAGAATTAAAGGTGTCCTCCCGATTGGATGAATCAGTTTTCACAGAAAAGCCCTCAATGATGATTAAACAGAAATATATCCCTAGCATGAGTTGATTTGTAGAAGACTATGTAGTAAGAATTATAGATTTTAAATTACAATTAACCTTTTATAGGAAAAAGCCCAGCAAGAACAAACCAAAACACATCAAAAGCCTGAAGTGAGTTTCTGATGTCAGATTCCTTACAAGTTACAGTTGGTAATTCAGAGAAAGAATCTTACTAAAATGAATTTTACCTGACATGAATGGAATTTCAAAATTGGTCCACTTACAGATGAGTTAATTAGCTTTATCCAAAAATGGAGGCACTTTTAAGGCCATTTAAATCATAAGAATTGCTGCTTCTGGATACAGAGGAAGGCTAGGGAAAGAAAAGAAGCCCATCCCTCAGCAGAAACTAGAGTTGCCTTCCCCACTCGGCAAAACCGAGTTCTCAAAACCTCCTAATGGGTTTCACTGTTTTCTTTCCAGTGCTTATCATAATCAGGGAACCACACATTTGCATCCCTAATGGACCCTTTTCAAAAGTGTGTTGACATTTCAGTAGGTTTTGAATAGCTCTTAATGCTTCTCTCAATTTGGTCCGGTGCCCACAAATCTCCTTATATGGGTCTCAACCTATAGACTGTCTGCTTTACTCAGGTTTTTTTTGTTTTGTTTTGTTTTGTTTTGTTTTAATCCCTGGGAACCTGTCTTAATTATACTCTTGAAAAAGTGAAAGCTCAGGAGTCAGATGACTCAGAAAATGAGCATCTAGCCAGCTATCCACACAGAGTGCAGCGTCTTAACCATATCTGTGAACTCAGGCACGAGTGAAAAGTACCATCCCTTGGGAGGTAAATTCACTTTTTTGAGCTCTATTTTTATTAGAAGGAAATAGGTATAAATAAGACCATCAAGATAAACATAGGTTAGAGGAGAAAGTTGAAATCCAGCAGGGAGCTCTCATCATCTGAGCAAAAACTCCACTGCATTTTACTCCTCAAATTTTCTACAAGGACTAGGGACCCAGGGGGCCCTTGGGAGGGTCACTCCAGTCCCACCTACTTGCTGTGGCTTCCATCAAAATTTGATCCAACTACAATTTTTTTGTAAGTTTATTTTTTTTAAACATTTACTCAGCTCCTGATATGTTTCAGGAGCTGTGTTCGGAGTGAATAAAAAAGACCATGCCTATCCTAAAGAAATGCGTAGTCTATTCAGGGAGACAGACCAGGCATGGAAGTCAGTTCAGAGTGTAATGGAAGAATCCCCCCAAGGGATATCGACTACCCTGGGGGTTTCAGGGGACGGTCCTAGAAGAAGGAGCACAGAATTGCTCCAGGAAAGATGAGAAGATAGTTCTGCATTGCCTATGCACATGTGTGTGTGTGTGTGTGTGTGTGTGTGTGTGTGTGTGTGTTCATGTACATGTGTGAGAGGGAGCGGGTATCCAGGTGATAGGGGCTCCAAGGTGAGCTCACCGTCCGTGCAAGGCCAGGTTGTTAAGGTCTAGCAACACAGGCTGAGAAGACAGTAAAGAATTACTGTTGTTCATCGTTTAACATGAGATGAAAACGTTCTCTTGGAGGGATAACAATCCCTGTGGAGAAATACATGCTCTCTGGTGTGCATCCATTCAGGCTGATCCCCTTACAGATGCCAAATTGGGAACTACGTCCATTTAAAAGCTTTTACACTGATTTTCCAGTGCTTCCTGTAGGTGACTGAGTTACAAACTAAGAGAACCATTTGATAGACTCTGCTGCACGAATCTGATCCTTTTTGAATTAGAGGGTGTTGGAATAAGAGGGAGAGAGCGTCTCAGGGTAAGTGGCAGGAGGTGCTAGAAGCTCTGGGCAGGGGCTCAGCATATTTCAGAATCAAAGGGGCCCATCTTGGCCATTATCCTATATTAAGCTGCGTTGGAAAAAGCAAAAAGGAAGCCAGGATTTGCCCCTAGTTTTTCTGATTCTAAAGCCTTGTCTAACACAGAAAGCTGCTCTACCTTAGTTTTCTCTCTAGTAGTTCTAGTTTTCATTTATTTCTTGCTTTGAGCTCCATGAACATGCAGAGGCATGAGACAGGGGTAGGGGTATATTTTAACAGTCACTGTGAGGTAGTCTTTTCATTGGGGGTACTGAAAACAGTTTTCTGTGTCTCCTGGGATGTTTACTCTCCCTTTGGGGTACTCCTTTCGCCAAAGATTCATTTGGGTTCCTGGAAAGTCCTACCTCAAAGTATTCCGAGAGATGCTACACCAACAAGGTGATAACGTAGATTTCCCCATTACTTCCAGCATAGAGTTAAAATATATAGATTTAAAGATGGCTTTGTTTTTCTGTCTACATTGACTTAAAACCTTTTGAAAACTACATTGCTGTCTCCTAGTTTCTAAATCGATATTGGCAGCTGCTGAATGCACCCTCTCTTTCAAAGGAAAAGAAAGAAAGGAAGAAAGGAAGGAAGGAAGGAAGGAAGGAAGCAGGCAAGCAAACCGTGGTCATCCTGGCTTAAATATGAAAATGAAACAAGGGCAGGAGACAAGGAAGGTAGCTTCACAGAGCAAACGGCCCAGCCCGAGCCTTCGCATCCAGGCGCTTTCCTTCACTGGCTGGGGGCAGCTTGCCCAAGACCCAGTCTCGTACTTTTGTCTGTGAAAAATGAGGCTGTAAAAGGGTCAGGCTTTTGTCAGGAATAGGCAGTAAAAAAATAATTGGAGAGCACTTAATACATAAGATGCACAATTCTCATAAGATAGTCAGTCCATGTGTCCTTAATATGTTGCCCCCGACCTTCCTCGTGCCAGCAAGAATCCTGAAGTGTGGAGAAGTCCTAATATAGCTTATTAAATAAAGAAGCTATAACAGAATTCAAGTTTCCAAGACCATTCCCAGCAGCTTGAAAACCTCAACCCATGCCCTGCCTCTATAATATATAGCATTTCCACACTGTGGCTGTCTTAATAAACCATTGGACATTTCTCTCCAATCCGTTTGCTTTTAGTGGACATTTTTTTCCATCTCCAAAGAAGCTGGCATTGTAATATCATACAAATGACTAGAATAACTGTGCATGGCTCTAGACACCAATGAATAAAATATAGCAAATACTGCATATCCCTAGAGTGTATTATTCCACTTAGAAAATGGTATAATTGACTTTGGATAGTATGGGGGAAAAAAAATTCAAGTGTTTTTAAGTCGTGGGGTGATTTTCAGGTAATTGCATGACTTGAAACTTTACTTTGTCAATCAGACAGTTCTCTTAGACCTATAAATGGGTTTACTTGGGTGGGGGGGGTTTGGGGGGAGGGGGGAGTTAAAGGAGAATTGAGAAAATGGCTAAGCCCCACAGACCTTTTTTCTTGTCATAAAGTTGTTGTCAAAAAGATTCGCTATTATGTCTGGGATGGGTGAACTCCGTGGCATTTTGTGTTCAGTAAAAATGTCTCAAACCATTTTTCAAACATTTTGAGGTTTGGCAAAAACCTGAAATCCATCTTGCCAAGCACTCTCCCCCCCGCCCCCCCCTCCCCTTTAATTCTTAAACCCATGTGTCTTTCAAGGGAAATTTAATCCGTATGTTTCTGATTCATTTACACTTAACTCATCAAAATGGTGTTTTGTAAGAGCTATTTGATGTTCAAGAAGTCTTATGAGCTTCTCTTTTTATAAGTCTAAAAAGCCTTTCTTTCTGAGAACCAGAAAATTGTATTTTACCAGCTGTAAGCCAAATGATTTGAGCTGTGTTAAAAATCAGGAACCTGCTGAATTTAGGAGGCAAGAAAATAGCAGACGCAGTGACATAAATACACGTCCTCACATGTCTGCCTGCTCACGCATCTATCGAAGGCCCTTCAAACTCCTTCTTTCCCTGAAGAAGCCTATCCCAGGAAGCCTAATAACAAGCGATAAAACTCAGAACGATGGTCCGAGAGCGAAAATTCCCATTGATTCTGGAGGTTCCCAATTGTGAATCCCAGCTCAGAATCAATGGAAGTGAAACCTGGTGTGTTTCATTAGAGAAATCTATTACCCGGGACATATAATGACCACTGTGGGCCAGAACTAGAAGGGACTTCTGAAATTTCTAGTCCAGGAATTTCTGGATTGTGTTCCAAGGGCTCCCGGGTAGGGGTGAGGGCAGAGCTCAGGCAGAAGATACGGGCCAGTCCGGGGCTCTGTTTTCCATACTGGTCTTCCACAGAAGAGGACTTTAAAGAAAGTACTCTGAGGGTAAATTCAGTTTGAAAACAAATGCCTTAATTTTATCTGAGAACACTGATGTCAGGGGACAGAATCTCAGAGCTGGGACTGAAATGGCCATGTGACCCAGGTCTCCTGACTCTTCCCCAGCATTGCAGTGACCTTTCCACTACGCTGATGCTTTTTGAACTCGCGCTGCAATTCATCCATGGGCATAATAGTGAGAAATCAGTGAAATCGGTTGAATCTGACATGACTAGTATTTTAGAAAAATGAATCAACTATAAGATATCTAAGAACATTATACACAGTAAAGATGGACTGCTGTTTCATCAAACTACACACACTCCCATAAACATACGCATGTGCATGTATTGGGCTGTGGTATAAAATATATTTCTTACTGTTGCTCATATCCAAAAAGTTTCAAAACCACTTTACCATACAGAAAAACCATGTTTCTTTTACTGGTAGTTCAGCCAATAGCAGTTTTCAATTTACCTCACTAAAGACCACTTGGGTGGAAAGACCCAACATGACCCTTCTCACCTTGAAGAGGAAATCTTACAAATCACTGGCCTATTTGCCAAAGGTGGCTTAATCCACAGATTGGGAGAAACGGGCAAAGAACGAATGGGTGGTGTGGAAGTGAAGGGGGTGAGAGGCACACAGATACCTAGGTAAAAAAAGCAAGGGTCACAGTCATCTTACTATGATTTACAAACGGCAAGAACGATTTCCGACTTGCACACAGTGCAACTGCGTGGGGGGAGGCCCAGACATGTTAGCACCAGCATATTTCCAAAGTGCATTCTCCAAGCACTTCACCATCATTAATTAGTTAGAAACATCCTTTCAAGGTCGGGAGGCACAATAGTTCATCTCCACGCCACGGAGCTTTGGAGACTTCGGGAGAAGCCAAATAGCACAGCACCTGGGTAATTACTGTGGGAAGATGACTCGGGTTAACTGGCTGTGAAGAATCTCGTGACAGGGCATTATGAAAACTGCTGCCCCCATCGCACTGTCAGATGTCAGAGCCGGCTGGTGTCTTTTAACAGCTGAAAGCTGCCTCTATGGGAAAGGATGCAAAGTCATTAAAAGAGCTATGAATTACACTTTGCTCTCTTTTTTTCAGGACCGTAATGAAGTGACAAGTTTTCTGTGGTCATAAAGTGTCTGAGTCTCTTTGGGATTAAAGTGCAAAGTGGGGCTGTGTTGGGAATTGTGGTTGAAAACCGTTCCCTAGGTGGGGAGGAAGAGGGAGGAAGCAGCAAGTTTCAGAGCCCAGAGGTCACATCCTGCAGGTGGGTGGGTGCTGATTCTGGGGCGGCTTCCAAGCTCTGTCCTCATCCGACATGCATTCAGTGTAGCCAGGGCTGGTGTGGTGCTGGGAGAGGGAGGAACAGGGAGACAGCGGTGGGAAGCAGAGAAAGCCTGACTCCTGGACGGTTACCGCATCTCATTCAAGGCCCAGGGACAGCATGCCCCACCCACTAACTAGCCACCAGGGAGGGGGAGGCTGCAGGCAGAAAGCAAGCAGCCTGGTCAGCCTCCCCACCCCTCCCTGCAGACCAGAGGGTGGAGTCTTCGCACAGCCAGGTACCTGAATGACTCTCAGCTTCTCAAAGCTGATTGTTCCCCGGTACCCCTGAATATCTCATCTTTGCTTGCACCTTCCTCACCCCACCATCCCCTGGAGCCACAACACAAAAGAGGCCTGAGAAGCATAAGCTTGAGCAAGAATGTGGAGTTCCTGGCACCAGGAAGCCGATAGCCTGGCAGAGCGGAAATGTGCTCCTGACTGCATCAGAGCCCGTCCCGGCCCTGCCACTCCAGAGCTTTATGAGACTGGATAATTCGTCCACATCTTTGGGATGAGGGCTCGATTTCTGAATCTGTAAAATGGATGGGTTGGGCTGAAGGGTCTCTAGGGTCCCTGCCTATCAATGCATTTAGATTTATGGGATTATTATTCTACTGCTAAGGAAATTCTGGGTGGTGAGACTGAAGCCAAATCAGATGACGTTCCCTGTGACCTATACACTGGAACTTCCTCTTTGCCCTGGATGGAAGGAAATGGCAAAAAAGCAGCCATGTACTGAGCTAGGGCAAGATCTGAATTAAGAAAAATAATCTGGCTAGAGAAGCCCCTGTGTAATCCATTTTAGGGTGGACGCTGGTGAGAGCAAAACTAAAGGTGAAATGTAACAAAAGTAATTTACATCTACATTTACACTAAATGGGTTTGTTATAATTGCTGTCATTATGATTAATTCCAGAGGAATTAAAGGGGATCAGCCCTTTATTGCAGAGTGTTGCTGAACCGACTGAAGTATTATGATAAATAAGGTCAAGAAGAGGCAGATGCAAAAGAAAAATTGCTTAATGCCGTCTAAAAAAGAAATCTACCACTTAACTAAAAGGGGTGAAAAAAAGATGTGGGTCTTCTTGGCGCTGAAATAAACTGCTTTAAAGTGAGAGATTAAACCTAATTATCTGGCCGATGAAGAGGCGGTCACATAGTATAGAGCCAGTGTTAGGGTTCCCTACCCACCTCACAGCAGCACCTGAATTCTGTGACTCAGCTTACCTTTCTGGGAAGGAACTGCTAACGGACAGTATTTCTCTTTAGCCGTATTTCTCTCTACCTTCTTGATGCCCACCACGTTTCCCAAAATGGCAACTGGTCCCATTAATAACTAACTAACATGTCCTCAACATTTTCTACGCTAAGTGCGTGGTAGTCATTACCTCATGGATTCCATTTCATAGATGAAGTAACTGAGGTTTAGAAACTGCCAAGGGATTCCCCAAATCACACAGCTGGTAAGTGGCAAAGCCCGAGTTTGAACACAGGTCGATCTGACTCCACAACAAGTCACAGGGCACAGTTGCATGGGCCATACTGATTTCGAACCAACAGGCTCCCGCTTTGTCAAGGAGCTAGCTCTGCAGACCTTCCTTTAACAGTGATACAAACCCACTGGGGGCAAGGAGCAGAGCCAAGTGGGTGACCAGGCCCACAAAGCAACAAGAGGCCCAGCCGGCCTCTCTGCCATGTCAGCACACATGTCCAGCTCAACATGACTTCAATTCTTCAAAGATCTTTGATTTAAAAAGGGGAAAAAAAAGTTCATAGGCTCCTAAAACACAGTAACTCACAGTGGGCATTCCAGCTTATACAAATAGCCTCTTGGCCCCATTTTCCATCTCCCGTTAAGATGAGTGACTGAGTCTATGCATTCATAGATACCTTGGCATTCATTTAGAACCTTATTGTTTTTTCCAGGCTTTGCTTTTTTGGACACAACCAGTTCTATTTCAGTCGTTCCAGACGGCAAAGAAAAAAAAAATTATAAGGTAGAATTCAATTTTTGGTATCATGTGGAGGAAAAAAAGACTGCTGATAGCTAGATGAGCCTTGGCTATTGTATAACTACTGTCGCACTCTCCACGGTGATCGTGAACTATTGATTAATTCTTCTTGGGTGCAGTGGTGCTTCATCAATCATTAAGTAAGCTCCCCTGCCAGGGTAGGTACAGGAAGAAAAGATGGATGGGCTTGTTATAAAGTGTATGTGTACTATGCAGTGGACTTTGGAGCGCTAAGACAACTCAATTTCAGTTTTCAAGGATGGAAGGAGTCAAGGAACGGCTGTTGTTGCATGAAATACAACTCATGAAATACACACCTCGGAAAGCACCAAGGCTTACCGCATGCATTTTCATCAAACTCGCAAACTCTGTTGAAAAATCACAAACTTACATTTGGACCACAGAATTTTTATTGGCCTGGCCCACATTTATCAATGCCACGCATTTTCCTTCCCTTCCTTGGCTACTCCCCACATTCTGGCGCTGTGACCGCTGCCTCAGGTCCTCACACATACATCCATCTGCAACTCAAAGCCAAGAGTCCCCTTGGAAGGTCAGAAGCCCATGGAAACCAAATTAAAAAAAAGCAGAAAGGAGAATTCCATCTTTCATCCACTGCTGCTGCTGCTGCTGCTGCTTTTTTAAGTGCAGTTCCAGATTTGCCCACCCGACTTTCTGTCAGGCACACGACAGGACTTACTCTCAGGTCCATATGAATTTCTGCCTCTTCGTCTGGCCTTCCTGACCAATGCATACTAAGTCAAATTGGAGACAATATTTTTACCTGCAGCTTGAGACAGCCTAGCGCCCCATCTCGGGCTTAGACTCGGGGATCCTTGAATGGAATCGTTGATGTAAGTCTCGGGCCCCATCGCTGTTACATAATTCTACCAACTTCACCATCATAACCCTTTCCCCCTTGCTGCCTTGGAAATCCCTTTCTCTTCGATCTCTAAGACATCATTTTTACCACCAGAAAAGATATGCGAGGGAAGGTAGCAAGCTTAAAAGGTAGCCTCACCCAACTAAAGACAGGCATTACATACACATGCAACTGCAGATATAAACTTCTCTTAGTCAAGCCAGGAATGGAATCCAGTTCTCACGAATGAATTTACTCATCTCCATTTCACTTCATTTTCTCATTCACAAATCCACAGCTGAGCATGAATGGGGATACAGGGTCTTTTTTATTTCCAGCCCGCATTGTTTGCATCTCTCCCTCCACTCAGGTTACTGGAAATTTGGCAGGTTTTATCCGCACTAGTTCTCACCTCCCTTTAATGAGAATGGTATTTTTACTTGTTTCTAGTACCTGACGTAATCTCAGACCTACTAGGTTTTCTGAATTCGTCAAAGGTTTAAGAGAAGAGGGGCTAGAGCAGGAAAAAGCCTAAGTGATGCTGGGAACAAAGTGCCCTGTGAGAGTCTGAAGTCAGTCACCTGCAGCAGAGACTTGGGCTGGGAGATTTCTGTGCGTCCGTCCTCACGATGGCGGCAGCTCAGACTTAGTTCCTGAGATCTCACTGTATGCCAGGGGCCTTAAAGCATATCTCACTACAACTCCACATGGGAGGTACAGTTATCCTCGTGTTACAAAAAAAGATAGAAACTACAGCACAGAGAAGTTAAGCGGCTTGCCAAAGCCACACAGCTAGTGAGAGTGATTTGAACCCGGGCCTTTTGATCCCAAAAGCCATGATGTTCTTTTCAGGAGACCACACACTGCTCATCTGATCAATAGATGCCTCCTTCCTGGCATCATCCCCTTTCTTCATGCCACTCATGTGTCCACCAGGGAAAGCACGTGAAGGCAGGAAGAACAACGCTGAGTTCGACACTGGCTTATGGTGAAGCTGAGGCGTGGACAGTTGACATTCCACTGCTCTCTGTGTCTGGCATACAGAGGGGAGAGATTTGGGCCTCTTCTATTGTGCCATCAAAGCCTTGCCTCCCCCCTTCACATGCTAACATGCGAGGCACGGTCCCCAGGGTCCCCTATGGACAGCAACGCTGCCACACAGGCCACGTCCCAAGGGAATGTAAAGCATGGCCAATGTCATCAAGATTCCCTATGACAAGTACAGACATTAGGCCCCTGACAGTTATGACGGTGATGGAAAGTCTGTCAGGGATGGTGAACTAGACCCAGTGCAGGCTGGACTTAAGGGATTAGAGCTTGTGTGAACCAGAGGAAGTCTGACCCTCAGGTTCCCCAGTGATAAC
>NW_017731397.1:3020571-3034306 GCF_001890085.2 Hipposideros armiger | reverse complement strand
GCGCCTTGCTTTGCCTCTCTGTCAGTCCCAAGCAGGACATTTCTGATTATGGGTGAGCAAGTGAGAGCCAAGTCAACATAAATTGTAATGCTCTAAAAAAAGATATCATGCCCTCTCTATTCCTGAAAAGTCCCAAGCACATACTTGGCACTCATCAAACTTTGCCCAATGACTAATAACCTTCACCACTGATTTCGTTTCAGCTCTGGGTAACTCCCCACTACCCCCTCACCCCACCCCCGCCCCCAGACAAGCATAGTTGTGGTCCTTCCCTACGCACAATTGAGCTGGGCCCATAAATACATACTTTACAATAAGGCTACGACCCTGGAATTTGGCTTAAGAAGAGGGATACTGTTTGAGAAAATTATCTTTCTAACAAACACATCTAGTTTTGCCTTTCTTTGAAGGCTTTAAAATGTTGCCTTCCATCTCATCTAAAAAGTGAAGCTTATGTGAAATTACAGAAAGCTATCAAGGAGTCATGCTATCTTTGGGGGGGGGTGATAAATTCATTACAAATACAGTTCTGCATCATGAATGAATGAAGCATAAATGTCTTCTGCATTTTTAGCACACTTTGATGCATCTGAGGGACATGTGGGATCTTTTAGAAGAGTTTAGAAAAGTAAATAAAATGGACCCTTGTCTATCATGCCACTCTTTTGACAGACTCACCTAGGTAATTATCTCTCATTGAGGACTCTTTGCAGGTAGCATTTGAAAACTAAGAATTTCACCACAAAAGAAGTCTTCACGTCAAAACGCAAACCCAAAAACCTACCTTCAAAGCGGGGAAAGACATTCCTCTTCACCCTCCCCATTCATTTCTTTGAAGGCACTAATTCATCTTGGTTTCAAATGTACTTTTCTCTGAAAACCTATGCCAAATACCTTTTAGCAATACTTTTATAAAACAGGGACAGACACAGAACCCTCAGCTGAAAGGGGCTTCCGAGATCATCTCATACTGGTCCCCACAGGTGAGGGAGGGGCTTACAGCCCAACTTATCTGCTGCCTCATTTTGAAATGAAGCCCAGATGGTTTCAGTGACTTGCTCAAAGTCATCAGGACTGGCACTCAGGCCTCTTGACCTCCACCACATCAGGCTGTTTCTTTCGCATCTCTGAATAGCCTCCCCCTTCCATCTCTGCCCCAAAAAAGGAGGGGAGAAGATCCATAAAAAAACCATGATTAATTATATCCCAATCATGCATTCAATAAGCATAAACACCCTGCAGGTGTGTGCCCCATGCCTCAGTCTGCATCCACCTGTATAATGATCATGGCTAAGTGAGCCCAAGAAGCTTTGGAGTAGCCAAGAGTCGGGGGTAGTGTGCTCTGTGGGCTGGCTCCCTAATTGTAGGAGCTTCAGTTGAGAACTATCCGCAAGGCTGCATGGTTTCAGAAAGCAGTCAGCCCAGGCAGTGCGTCACAGCACTTAACTACATTTTACGAAACACACAGAAACGCGGTCAAAACATAAAATTCTCTCTCTCTGTGTACACTAGATCCTGAAAGCATCAAGAAGGTCACTTGCCACCTCTCTCCACTTATTTTGGGTTAATTCCTTACTCGCAAATATTAACTGGCTGTTTCTAAACCAACCAATCAAGAAGTCGTTATCATCCCTCCCACAACCGCAGCTGATCAATTTAAAATTAATTCAAGAACATAAAAGTTTTAAAAGATAGCACTGGGTTGATTGTCATGTGAAACAACAGAACATTAAAATTCTCAAGCAAATTGAACATTTGCTGTTAACATGAGCTGAAATGATAGGTGGAAGACTTAGCTACTTCTGAGGATCATATCCGGCATACTTTAAAAAAACCTACATTATATTCTGAATAATAAATGCCAACAGCTCAACTCCTCATCCTCAACACAACACAGCACATAGTTTTCCTGGCACTTGCAGTTCACCAGTTCCACTCAAAAATCCACCCCCAACACCCACCGTCACTTCACTTTGACCTTGTATAAAAAGCCAACCGTTTTTTGAGCCATTTCAGAAAGAGGGAGAGAGAATCCTGGTGGAAAATAATACACAGCTGTGATAATACCATGTTTTTTTTTTTTAAGTATCATAATATAGTTTTACTTTTAATAATAAAAGATAAAAAAGGGGTGTCTGTGAATAATTAGAGATTGCAGTCTGAAGCCAGTTACAGTCACTGCAATTGATAATAAACTGAAAACCCCTTGAGAGCAGGTAAATGCTTTGCAACCCTGACCCCCTTGCTCTCACATTACTTAACTGCCCTGAGGTTCTTGCATTACATCACCATTCAAGCGATTGGTTCCTGCATTTTAACTCTCTCCCTGTCTCCTCCGATTAGGAGCGACACCGCAGCAAAGAAACTTCGCCCGAGTTTGCTCTTTCTCGCTTCGCTTTTTTTTTTTTATTTGTGGCCTTTCTGCTCCTGTCGCTCTGCCTGGCTCTGTTTGTTTTGCCCAACCCGGCCTCGGTTCAACTCATTCAGGTCGCGGTACGCGCACAAAAACTCTTATCAAAGTGAAAAGAAATGCCTCCTCGGGACCCGAAGAGGAACGGAGGGGCTGGGGAAAGAGAAGGAAGACGAGGAGAAACAAAGACGGGAAGAAAGGGGACCCGGGGAAGAGAAAGACGAGGAGGCGGAGGAGGAGGAGGAGGAGGACGAAGGCTCAAGACGAGAAAGGCGGTCAGGGCAAAAAAAAAAAAAATGTATAAAATCACAAAAAAGAAAATAAAATTAAAAACAAACCTCATGGACATCACTGAGGCTGAATTCCCTCCTGAGGTGCAGAACATGAGAGCTCTGGAATGAGTGTGTGTAGAATTGGAGCCAAAGCTTAACTAGCCTGAGTGAGTCATATCCTTCCCACTTGATTCCAGGCCAAGCGGTGATGTAATGCGCTGGCCCCGCTCTAGCGCCAAGCTCTGGCTCTCCCTCCGCTCGGCTCGCTCTCTCTCCTGGGCTCACCCTCCGCCCCCTTCTCCCTTTTAGCTCAATGCTGGTGAAGTCACCATTTAAATCTGGCAGAACTGAAGCAAAAACTTCAATGTAACCAAAACAGCCCCAGGCCGAGTTCCAGACTCCGAGCGCCTTCGCGTTGCAATTGCCCTTAGAAACGTGTAAACAGAGGGGAAACAGTGCCGCCTGGGGATGGCCCAGCAGCTGCCTCGGACGCTGAGACGGACCGGCAGTTCTGCTGGCAGGGATCCACTGGTTCCGATAAAATAAAAAATAAAAAAAAAGACTGGCTAAAAAAAAAAAGCCTGTGTGTTTGGAGAAAGGGAAATAGCCATGGAGACACAGGCTGAGATGGGTGAACCCGAACAGGTTGGAAGGACCGAGTATGAATGAATAACCCAGGCAGGTTAGCAGCCCAGGCTGACGTCCCCAACCAGGTGACACGGTTTCCGTGGCGGCCCAGAGCCGGTTTTTTTTTGTTTTGTTTTTTTTCCTGGAGCCGGATGGGGTTTTCTGTTGCTGAATGCCAACCACCAGGCCTCCGGGGACTTCTCACATCTGACCCCCCTGTCAGCAAGGGCAAACCCGCTTCTGGGCCAAACACGCGCCTGGGTAGGGGCCACCAAGAACTGGGAAATCACGGGTGGCTTCCCCATCGGCCCATATCGGTCGCTCCTTTCGGAGCGGAAGGGGGAAAAGGACCCCCCGCTGCCAAACAAAAAGTTTGTCTTTCTGAGATTAGCACCCCAACTCTCAGGTGAGCTGTCCACGGAAGAGGGAATTAGAATACGTTCCCCCATGCAAATGAAGGCGGACCGTCTGTTCCGGCACTTGCTGGGGGGTGGGGGGAACTGTTGCTGTGCGGCTGTCTGTGAGTTTAAAAGGATGCAGGGAGAACACACAGCATGTGTGTCTCTTTTTTAATTACAGGGTGAGGCAAAACAACCTGGGGGTGTTGGTGTGTGTGTGTGGGGGGGGGTCAAACATTATCCTTCACAAATGACAGTTGAAGCCCTTTTAATTGTGGAATGCTACCCCTCACTTTACACCTCTCCTGCTCAGGACTTTACCTAGAAGAGTCCAGACACCTGGTTGCTTTGTTCATATGGCTTTTTAACTCTATCTTCTCTGTTTTTCTCTTCCCCTCACCCTTCACACCGCCTTCAAAAAGAAAAAAGAAAAAGGAATTTAAAAAAAAAAAAAAGGGAAGTTCACTAGAAAAAAAAATTTTTTTTTTAATACCACAAAAGCAGAAGAAAGTCATGGCGTTGAGATTTATTTATTCTTTAAAAAATAATCATAGCTTTGTGCCTCAGTCTATTGCCTCTCCTCGCTTTTATGACCGGTGAATCAAGTAGGTGATACAGACATTTGTCTCTTCACATGGGGAGTTCTGCACGCTGCTTTCAGAGACATCTCTTTGCGTCTTAAAGATTATCTGCTGTTAAGGGACAGGGCTGTTAGTTTGAGTCCCTTGGAATTTCAGTCACAGCTTCAGGGAATATCAACACTCAAGGTGAAGAGTTAAAAAAGCAAGGTTTGCCCAACAGTCTCCCTGACCTTGGGGGCTGGGGTGGGGAAGAGCATTCTCCAGCTGTCTGCCCTGGAGCGTGACATCCCCAATTGACGCTGATGCCACAGTTGCTCCAGTGACACCTTTATCAAGGCAGGCAGCTCTGAATTAGAGGTGATCAGCCGTAATTACAGCTGGCGCCACTGAAGCCCGTGGCCTGACAGCGGCAAATGTGGTTGTTATAAAGTCGGGTCCACCGTGTCAGTGGCCTGTATAACTCACTTACGTCTGACTCGCCAAGCAGCTATTGATTTTTCTTCTGATGCAGGGAATAAATAAAACAAAACCTTCATTCGCTCCTGAGAGCCTTTCCACTTCAAGGCAGGTTGACACGATTGTATATAAACTACTTTCTCCTTTTTTATAAGAGCCACTGGCTGTGCTGGTTAATATAAAGCTAAAGACTTTCATTTTCCCTTCTCCATGCCCCACAACTAGCATTGGCTTTCATATTTCAATGTTTTCTTTATGTTATTCTTTTAGGCCTATCACAATGGAGATGTGGCGGAGTTTCCAAATTGACATTGTCCTGTAACCTCAGTGGGAAAATGCTCTCTCTGGGGTTTTTCTTAAACCAGGTCATAGGGGCTAGATTAAACTGCTCAATAGTGAGTGGCCCCCTGCTCTTTCTGTTTTCCAAGAAGGAGGTAAAAGGGACCCTGTGCTGTAGGTAAAGATTGTGGAAAGGTCTCTTTCCCACGCCTTCCTTAGCAAGTCACAAAGGAGATGAGAGCTTTGGCCACAGGCAGGCACTGACCGCTCAGAACATACACCAGCATCTTTGCTCCTGTCCAGAGGTAAAAGGAGCGAGTGTGCCTCTGATCAGGGGGTGATGTGGCCGGTGGGTTTGGTGCTTCTAGAACCCAGCCAAACTCCAAGGGCCCTGTATCTGGCGATGATGCCATTAAGCCAACAATGTGCCAGGACGCATGGACACTCCAATAAAACTTCTTTGGAGTGCTGATCTGAGTTGGAATCAATTTCAGAGTTCAAAGGGGTCTGAGTATTTACATTTGCACTTGCCGGTCTGACTATAAGTACCCCCCCTGCCATTCCAAATCAGGCATTTTCACTGGCTGCTGGATTTCTCCTCTTTGAAAAGAAACCCTGCTTTCCCATTTTCCTTCCTGTGAGCAGCTAATGATAGAGAATATCCTGTTCCCAAAAGGAAATTCTCCTCTGACTCAAGAGCTTCCTTTTTCACCCATTTGGCCCTCTCGTCCCCTTTTCCCCACAGCCGCCCCCATGTCCTAACTGCTCTTCTGAAGAAGGGGGTGCTTTGCAGATATGGGTTGTAAGATGCCGTAATTCCAGTGGGAACCTTCCTAGAAGTAGCCCCCAGCCAACAAGCTAGGCCTCCAGATTAGCTGGCTTGCTCAGGAATGCTTACAACACCCTCCTTTCAGAGCATGTCATCCTTGGGGAGAGGGTGGTGGGTACCGCGCAGCTGTTCCGTGTAACTCACTCACATACTCCCAGCTCCTGATGATGTTCGGCTCCAAAGAAGTGGAAACTTCTGAGATTCGAGCCCAGAGTTCAGAGCGTGTTTGGACTACCTCCAAAACAACCCGCTAGAAAAGGCATAACTTGGACTTCAGGACTTCAGGATGCAACAGCCGATGAAAGTAACCTGTGTGCACCAGGGTGAATTGCTGAGCTCAAACACGTTATGGAAACACACAGTAAATAAAAGAAATGATAACCATCCTTTCTAGAGAGAGCTGTTTGTTTTTGTTTTTGTTTTTTTCCTTTTGGGTTTGAATTTATTCTCCTTGAGGAAAAGCATATCATCTTCTTTCAGACATTGTTTTTAAAATTTAACCCATAATTCCCACAGTCCCAGTGGAGTTAGAGGGGCCAGATAATTTCAGAGTTAAATAAGCTGTAATGACTATCACATGGACCCAGCCATAAACCTAGTATTAAAAATTATTCAGAAAAAAAGTGGCATCTCTTCCTTTTTTAATTTACAATAACCAGCCAGGTGGTTTTCTAAGGCCTCCTCTGTAAATTGCTTCCAGCGAACCTTCCGGTCACAGACCATTGCACACCCACGTGGTGTCATTCAGCACTCCCTTCAACTTGGGTGTCCCATGTTTTCACAGTGGACAGAGGCTGAGGGGCTGCCCGGGTGAACCCGTGCAGCCTGTATCCTGAACTGTGGGGGATTCACTGGTTTAGAGGGTTGAACCTGCTAGCGCCAGCTCCCAGCAAGCACTCCTAGAAAGTAAGCAAGGAGTAGGCAGCTCTTGGTTTCTTCTACATCTCCTGCATCCAGGCCCTGGCACCAAGGACCCTCAGGCAACTTGCTGGCCTTTCCTGTGTCAAATCTGTTCATAATGTTCCGAAGTGTGTTCCGAATGTTCTGAAGGTGATTCGGACAAAGGAATGAATTGCCAGTGATGGAGGCATCAGGAAGCCTTAGGGGTGGGTACTGGGAGGTTATAAGGGCCCTTTGATTAACCCTAAAGTATCATCCTTCTGTCTGCTATAGGGTTTTGTTTTCCTAACTCCTCCATCTTTAAAATGTGTATGCCATGTATCACTCGAATCTATCACAGTGTCTGGTCTGAAAGGCAGTTGACACTCCGTGAACACTTGTTGAATAGATGAATAAGTGGATGAAGGAATACACTCCTCACCTCAGGCATTACCTTCTCCGTGAATGCCTGGCTGGGCTACCCAGCTGGGCTAGGAGTCCATTTCTCTGGGCTTGCGAGGCATCCTGGACCAGATTCTATCCCAGAAGCAAGCCAGTTATGAAAGTACCCATTTCCGCTCCTGTCTTCCTCAGGAGTCATTAGCTCCTTCGGAGCAGAGACTGGGCTTATCCATCTCAGTATCTTTTGTCCCTAGCAAGTGCCTGACTCACACACAGTAGGTCCTCAAGAAATGTAACTGAACCTGGAGTGGTGGCAGCTCAGGTGGGTCGGTCTTCCCTGAATATTTTCCCTCCGAAAAGTCCCCTTTCCCTTTGGCATTCTTACTCACATTTTTTCTGTGGCTTCCTTAAGATCGGGAGTATCTAGAAAAGCTGGAATAATAGTAAGGTCCTGGGAAATCTACTGGGTGGCCTTCTCCATCCCTGCATTGTGCCACTTGTCCTTGAAGGGCCTCTTGTTCCCCTTTTCCTGGATCCAGATGGCAGCGATGCCACGGTGAGCACCCTGAGGTTATCAGGGCAGCTGACACTAGACTATTTTTGCCAGTTGTCTGCATGAAGCATCAAGGGAATTGAAACTTGAGGTAAGAGGAACAGACATTCTCCTATTGGTCGAGGTGCTTGTCACATGGTTGCTGAGGCACCCTAAGGACAGGGAGACTACAAGCAGGACTTCTACATCCCCAAAGCAGTGCTGGTGTCAGTTCCATCCAGCAGACCCTACAACTCAGGGTTGGGACTACGGGAAGAACACACCAAAAAAAATGGTGGAGGACAGGAAGTTCAAACATTTGTAGGTAGATGTACACATAAGATCAGAGCCTAATGGTATTGCCAGACTGCACCAAGTTCATGTTCTGGTGCTAAGCGGAGCCAGGACATGGCAGTCGCTGAACAGGACTTGCTGAGGAGCAGTACCACTCAGAGGAGCTAGGTGACTGACGAAGTGAGAGAACAGGCCTCTACCTCAGGCTCTGCGGATAACCGTGGTTTGAACCCACTGTCCGTTTATACACAATGTGGTGACTGAGCCAGTGGAGGGTGGAGCCAATGGGGTGCTGAGGGTGCAAAATTTAAGGAGGTGCTTACTCGCAGGGGCATGAAAGTGCAAGGTGGCAATTACACAACCCTGACAGTGAGCACCTCCTTAGATGCTGAGCTGTGGGCGCCCCACTTGCTTCCCTTAGTCCAGGGCCTGGGCTGGGTGGTGAAGACTTACTACTCTCTGTGTACTCATGAGCACTGTGAGGGCGAGTAAAATGACATCAGGAGATGCTCTGGGTCTACCTGGCTGGCTGGGGGAAGGGTGTGATGCCTGCAATGGACTAAACTTTTCCATGCAAGTGTCACTGTCATCAGTTTTCCTCTCAATTTCATGTCCTTTAGCTTGCCATTCTGTTTTTTCCCCCTATATTTGTTGCTTGTGTGAATCATCAAGATTATGGCCTTATTCTCTCTGTTAGAATGTGGAGAAATTGATATTTGTCCATGTTTTGTAGCTATCATAATTGTCTTATTGAACATATATATATATGTATGTACATGCATACATATATGTTTATATTTATATATATATATGCATATATGTACATATATATATATATATATAGATGCCAATATATGTCACCATTGGCCAACATTTATTGAGCACCTATTCTGTGCTGTGCATTGTATTAGGTGTCCCAAAAATGTTAATTCTTTCCGTCTTTTCAGTAACACTATGATATAGTCACATTCATTATCCCCATTTTATGGATGAAGAAACTGACTCAGGGGATTCAGGAACCTGCCTCAATGACCCTGTGGAGTCACCTGAACTAAAAGTTGTCTAATGCTCAAGTCAGGGACGTGACCATGACTCTCACTATTATGTATCAGTACACTAATGCCTTCCATAACTCAGGTGCTATTGGTGACCCGGGTTAATCTGTGTGTCCAGAGCAAGTAGCGTTCTGGGCCCCGGCAATCAGGATGGGCACGGTGGGTCTTAGTAGCTTCACGGTTCTGATCAGAGATTTTCCAAAGGGGGAGGGCTGGAGTAGAGGCAAAGAAGAGCAGACCCTTTTCATGGCATAACATCAAAAATAAGAAATGGAGGTCACCTGTCTCAGGTGATAAGGCAGTGTTGCCTGCCTCACACCACTCACCTGGCCTTCATCACCTCCCCATCACAACCTTAAATCTCATCAGGGGCCCCGTCCAAAGCAACACTGAGAAGTTCATCCCGATGGCTCCCCGTGCCCTCATGCTGCTGGTGTCCGCCACTTTTCTGAGGTTCCTTTTTTCTTGATGGGTCTCCCCATTTCACACGGAGGAAAAGGTGTGCCTGCCACAGCCTGACCATCATTTGCTAAGAATTCGTTATCTGGATTGTTATCTCTTTGCATATTATAATTTCAAACCATTGGGATGGTTTTTTTGTTTTGTTTTTTGTTTTGTTTTATTTGCCCCCAAATACTTTGCAGTTGTACAAAAAAGGCCTTCTGAAAAAGATTACTTACTTGTTTGGATAGTAGCCCTGAAAATATATCTATTAGCTGTTTTCAATGTTAAATATTTTTAAATTAAAAAAAAAAAACTACAAAAGAAAGAATGAATTTGAAGAGATTTGGAGGGCCTTAGAAATAAAAAGGAAGGTTTATATTCAGGAATTATATGTGTGGTTTCTTTTCTTTTCACAGGGAGCCCAGCTGTATGTAGGCTCTGTGTGTGTTTAGAACCGATCTACGCTTCCTCTGAGCAGAGAAATTCACCAGCGCTAACTTATTCAGAAAGTCCTGCATGGAGAATGAGCCCTCCAACACTTCTGCCTGGAGGGGCTGAGAGGAATTTTTTTTTTTAACCCCCAAACATGAAGCTCTTGGGCCTCGCAAATGAAATTATGTGTTTTTATTAACAGAGTCCCTGAGCTAAAAACGTTGGTTTTGATAAGAGAGAATAAATGAAAGAGAAAACTGCTGACATAATATTTTGGTTTCCAAACCCACTTCCACATTCTACTGTCCCTCTCAGGCCTGTACATGACTGCGATATCTGTACTCATACCAGAATCCCCGATAGAAAGGTGCAGTTAATCCTGCCTCATGCTGCAAGTCAGCTTTAAACATTAAAAAAACGGTCCCAGGGACACTTTCATATGCGCTGGCATATGTTTCTAATTTCCAGAAGTGTAGAACTGTATGATTTATAAATAACCGAGTCTTATCCTGTTCATTCTAGGAGAGGGAATATAGATACTATGGTGGCCACGGGGTGTTTAAGTTTGGAAGTAAAAGATCCTAAGTGTCTCATTCTTTATCAGCTTTAGAATTCCTCTGACATCAGTAGAAATGGGGAGGAAAATGAGAGCGGAGCACCACCTGAGCCCACCTGAGTGTCCAATTCCTTTCTTTTAGCACTCACCCAAACTGGGATGCATGCTTGTCAGCTGGTGTGGGAACACGCCTTTCTCGAACAACAATCCTCCTTGGGAATTTCATGAAACTGTGAACCCTCCTTTGAATCATGAACCCCAGGTGAGAAACCCTCAAGAAACACAAACAAAAACATGGGTTTTTTGGTTTTGTTTTGTTTTTCATATTAAGCTTCAAGCTATGGTCTTTCAGAGATGAAGAAAAGCAGGCACATACGGATGTATCTCCGTGCCTTGACGGCTGACCCCTGGCCTGGCACTACAAGGCTTTGTCTAGCTCACTGGTTCTCAGACTTGGTGCACCTAAGAATCTTCAGAGAACAGGCTAGAATGAAGATTTCCAGGTACTGCCACCAAGATTGGAACTGTCAAGGTGGAGCCTAAGTAAATGTATGTAAGCAAAACTCCCTAGAGATGTTGATGCTCGTGACCCACAGGTCACATGTCAAGAAAGACCGAATTCTAGCTGATCATCCTGTGGTTGTAGAAATTATATATATATATATATATATATATATGAAATTAAATAATAAAAAGAAAACAAATCTAAATACAAGTGTGTTTTCCCTGCTGTTCAGGCTGTAATGGAGCTGTGGCTTTCTTTCACCTCGTTTTTTTAAGGTAAAAAGTATAGCCATCTGCCCTGAAATGGTCAAACCTTTAAAAATCGGCTCTCATGGCTCTTCCAAAGCAGGATGTCTACAATGGATGGAAATAAAACATATACGTGTTCACAGTAACATAACACCCTCTAAACAGACTATGGAATTACAGTCTCCAGGACCCCTGATAAGATTAGGGTTTCCTGACCTCTGGCTGGTTCAGCCAAGCATTCCTCTCCTATATTTACTATCAATGCTTCCAGATGTTTACTTTGCAATATTCCCAGTCTCTTAATGTGACAACCACAGGGAGGGTGCTTCAGGGAGCGGAAACTAAGAGTCGTGGTGACTGGAGAGGGTTTTGCATGGTACCAGCTCACCACACTTTTGGCATACCTTGGTTATCTTCTAGAGCTTTCGTTGAACATCAAACACTGGTCTTGGTTCTGCATACTGCAGAATGCTACAGAATTCTACACAGCGTCCCCTTCTCCAGTGTTCTTTACCCATCACGTTCTCCAAAGGATGTTATAAAAGTTTTTCAGAAGCCTTTTACTTTTTCACATTGTAAAGTGCCATAAGCACTTGAGAGGAGAAAGTGGCAGTCCATCCACAGACCCAAAAACAAGAGTGACCGATGACAGGGAATGAGGCTCATGGCCTGTGAGTCATCAAAGGCGGCATCTACTGCTACATGAGAATTGAGTAAATGAGAATTGAGTGTCTGAATTACAATGATAGTTCTTGTATAATTTCTGTTGGAGCAACTCTCTGTCATATTAATGCTGTCACAGTATCACTGAAACAGCTACTGAAGCAGACACCACATGCAAAAGGAAAAGCCTCCGTAGGTGCCCAATGTCTGGGAAAATCAGGCCGCAACAGGAGTAGCAATGTTCTGAGAGACAAAGGGCAGAGAACACGAAAAATAATGATGGATATGACAAAAGCAAAGAGGCCTCCTAAACCGAAATTTCTTTGGTCACTTTTGACCCTTCCAGTCAGGGACCATCACACCCCTTTCATTCTGACACCTGCTGAGACTTTTCACACTCACTCAGAGGAGCTCTGTGCTGACAGAAGAGGAAGGCCTCCAAGATTTGGAGAATGAAGAGGTAGCGATCATTATTAATGACTAGTCTTTGAATGAGTTCTGGGGTAGCAATCCCCTTTAGTGTTCGGGTTGCTTTCAGAAATAAATAATCGATAATTGCCAGCAAACTTTCTCTTTTCCATTTGGTGAAAACATGTCCTTCTTGTTGGCTTCTCAGGAGAACCCAGAATCCTTCTTGTCTCAAATCTGAGATGTCATATGTGCGCATGTGCACTTTATCCTGTACTGAACAGTATCCGCGATGCATAGGGTAGAACAACTTGGCAAGGTCAGATGTGTTTGAGGGTAGAAGGCCCCATAATTCAGTCTGGTGCAGCTCCATTTTAATTTGCCAAAGTTTCTGTTATTTTAACAAAGGCTATTCGGTGTTACATGATTATCTCTTGGCCTGGCCACACCTCAGCAAAATTGAGATCCTTTTGTTTTTCTCTCATCTCCCCTTTCAATATCTCTCTCTACATTTCCTGACCCCTTTTTGTTCTTAACTGGTTTCAAGTCATCTTGTAAAATTTTTTGCTGATAAAGGCACATTTGCTCCATTGTGTATGCTGAGAACACAAGGAAATGCAAAGGTATAAGGTCTTATGGTGGTCTTGGGGTCGCCAGGGCAGAAGGTGGGAGGGAAGCAGTTTGTTGTGAGGATGCTGCGGAATGTTTGCCTCTAGGTTTCTGAGAAACAGCACAAAACCAAAACAAACAAGATCTCACACCTCAGGAAGCCATCATTCCAGTGATGATAAACAAGTAAACAAGCAAATAAATAATCATAGATAGTGATAACTGTTACAAAGGAAATAAAACACTGCGATGAGATAGAATGTTGGGTATGGTGAAGTCTTTTACATCAGGTGTTCAGGGAAGTCCTCTCCAAGGAGATGACATTTGACCTGAGAACTGAAAAATGATACGGCCTAAGAGTAGATGAGAGATGTGCGGAGGGAACAACCTGATAAATGCCCTGAGGCAGAAAAGGACTTAGCGTGTTCCTTGCATGGAAAGAAGGCCATGGACAGGAAGAGAAAGAGGGGGCGAAAGAGAGAACCTGAGAGAAGCCGGTAGGGGTCTTATAGGTCACAACAAAGAGTTTCTATTTTATTTTAAGGCAGAGAGAAGCCACTGGAAAATCTAAAGAAGGGAACTCACATAATCCGATTCTTATTTTAAAGAAATTGCATTAGCTGCTGTATGGAAAATGAATTGTCAGAGTAGGAATTCAAGTTTGAGATTTTGCAGACGTCTGGATGAATGGTGACAGAGGCTTGCACCAGGCTGATAGCAGAAAACGTGGGTGAGAAGATGGCAGAGGTGGGATAGATCGAGGTAAAGCCAGCAGAGCTACCTGAGCAAGGAAGAGAAGGAATCGAAGAGGACCGCGCGTTTTGACCAGATCAAGGGGGTAAAGGCTGTCGCTATT
>NW_017731397.1:3018411-3020085 GCF_001890085.2 Hipposideros armiger | reverse complement strand
AGAGTAAGCTGAACGCGAGAATGGACCCTCCTCACCCTAGCACCCTCCTGCAGACAGGCCACCCCTTTTCCCTAGGGTTGTACATATCCAGGAAGAAATTATTATAATGCGGAAAATCTGAAGATTTTATTTGCAAGCAATAAGAGATGCGGAGCTTTAAAAAAGTTCTACCTGGGGCCAAAAGCTTTTAGATACACTCTGCCTGGTCACCTTTCCCTCTTACAACTGCTGTTCATGGGGAAGTTAAAACATGGCTCTAACACCCCAATAAATACATAGTTTTTATTAGCAAGAGATACACTTCCTGTCAAGAAGGACTTCTGTTTTGTTCATTACCATTTTGGGGACTTAGCAGAAATAACAAAATTGAAATTATCCATGGGCATTACATGGAGACCTTGATTTGTCTCAAAGGCTAGGGAACACAATGAAAAAGAAAACCCTAAGTCATGCTGTTAAACCATAAACTTGACTAATGTAAGTGATTTTAACAGTGCAAGGACATTTCCCACTTTGAGATGGTCTCAGGATGGTTTGGGAATGTGGGCTGCTCAACAGGTTGTAAATGCTGCTTTCCAGCAGATGTTTTCTAGAGGAAACAGGTATCCTGGCCAGGTATTAAAATAGGACGGTCCATTTGGAATGTGTGATGGGTGGCCCTGAATTAAAAAAATAAATAAAAAATGGAGAGACTTGAGAAATTCACCATCCCAAATTTCAGAAACCAAATAATAATACATTTTGGAATTTGAAAGCTAAGTTGTAGATGTTTTTATAAAAATCTTTATATTGTTTTAGGTAAATCCAAATTTTCCTAAACAATGGTGTTGGGTCTAAATAAACCTGTCCCCACCCCTGAAGGTTTATACTGACTTAGAAAGATCAATAGAAGGAAGGTATGGGGGTGGGTGGGTGTTGGGGTGCTGGGAGCCAAGGTAATCTGTGAAGCCAAGTGCTATAATTGTTATTTTAAATTTGAGGGAACATGTAGAAAAATATCCTAAAATTTTCAAAGGCCTTGTTAACACAACCTCAGAGTGGTAGACCATGCAAATTCTAAAACCCGGCTTTCCTGATTTTGCAGGTGAGAACGCTGATGTACCAAACAGTTGCAGTTTGCTTAAAATCACCCCACGTCCCCTTTGTGCCTATGTTAGAGATCTTTCTGTTACACTCTGGGGAGGCCTGGTATTTCTGGATTGCGAGGAGAGGCTCATTCAGTGATTTTCCCGAATTCCTTCTTGGCCTTCGGCCGTTGCGGGGTGGAGGCTGTGCCCTGAACAAGATGGCAGCCGACGGGCAACGGAAACGGACCACTGCACAGCAGCTGGGGCCCAGGGTATTTCCCCCTTAACTGAGTCAAGCCAGCCAGTCTCTGTCAATCAGGATCTGTCCAGGCCTATTTCAGAGTACATCATGAAACGCCCTGATGTTTTTGTAACAAATAAATGCATTATGAACAGGACACTTTTCCTGCAGTTCTCCACAACATCCTGGATCTGTTCTTACAAGTGGATAAAAAGCAGTAGGGACTTTGACCCCAACAATGCCAATTCATATGTGACACAGACCAGTCTGTTACCTTAATCCTCCTAGAACTGTTCCCAAGGAGAAAGCTGAGGTCAGGAAGGTGTAATGATTTGGCCAAGCACACAGTGTTATTAAGTGGATTCC
>NW_017731397.1:3011603-3016891 GCF_001890085.2 Hipposideros armiger | reverse complement strand
CCAGCTTTCAGGGCAGCTCACTCATTGTCCCCATACCAGTGTTCTTGTTTGTGAATTGAGTCAGACATTATTTTTCTAAGGTCATGTCCCATCTTTCGATCTCCTCTTCAAATGAAATACTATTCAGAGAAATCACACATTTTGGTGCTAATCTGTGGTCCTTTCTCAATATAAATTCTTGGTGATGCTGGTTACCTTTTATCTTACCACTGAGAATGACCTTGTCGATACCCTCCCAGCCCTTTTCACCAGGTATAAACCTAATTATCTTGAAGTCGACATACTTTATGTTAAAAATAACGAACTTCAAATTTGCTGTAGGAATCTCAAATGTCCCTTCCAGCTCTATACTATGAAGATGCGATTTCCATAAGATTTTATCTAGATCTGCTATGTCCAATATGGTATCTGCTCGCTACATGAGGTTATGTACTTCTGAATTCAAATTGAGTAAAAGTAACTAAAATTAAAAATCCCGTTCCTTTGTCACACTAACCGCATTTCCATTGCTCTACTGGACCGTGCTGATCTAGATGAAAACATAGGCAGGCAAGCAGTTACGACTCTCAGTCTTCTTTACTTAATACCAGCTAAAAATTGTTGTAACCAACTTAGCTCTTTATTTCACCAGAATAAAATCACAGATTTTTTTAATTATAAGCACTAACCGTGTGTTAGTATTAGAAAGCAGTGTCTGTCTAATAACAGGCTAGGATGCTTTCCTCTTTAAGCCTTCTAGCTCCCATGTTTAGGCCCAGGAAGCAGCAGTTTTAACCACAGCACCTATCATCAACATATGCCATTCTAGGGAGGTATCCAGCATCCAACCCCCCTTCCTCTTTTGGGGGGGAATTCCTGCTGAATAAGATCTTAGTGGGGCGCGTGATGCAGGTTTCATCAGTCAAATGCTCCGCCCTCGCCTGTAGTTCTAGGGCAAGTGAGACCAAGAAAGGACAAGCCGAATCATTGTGCCATGTTCTTGATGGTGTCCGGTAGTGAANCTGCCCCTCAGAGGTAAGTTTTAATGGGAGGAAAAGAAAGTTCAGCAAAATCTTAGGTCCTGCACAGGTTGGCACTGAGTGCCTGGTGGATGAAAGAAGACCAAAGAAAGTTGAAACAGAAATAGATAGGCCCAGAAGTCTTACTCAACCTGCGTTTCAAGTTCTTTTAGGGCTTATTCCATACAGTTGCCCCTCAGTATCCTAGGGGGGCTAGGTTCTAGGACCCCCACAGATATCAAAATCCAGTTACTCTAGTCCTTTATATACATTGGCCTAATATTTGCATCTAACCTATGCACATCTTCCCGTACACATTGTCTCTAGATTACTTAATGATATGTAACACAATATATATACTATGTAAATAGTTGTCATGCCATATTCTTTGGGGGATAATGACAAGAAAAAAGTCTGTACATGTTTCATACAGACGCAAACCATCGTAGGCCTAAGTGCATAGTACACATCAGCGAAAACCTAACATTTCTTTCCAAATATTTTCCATCCACGGTTGATTAAATTCATGAATGTGGAACCCCGCGGATACAGAAGGCTGACTGTATGTTGTTACACACACACTGCGATGATACTAACAAGGTATTTCATGAAGCTATTTTTGAATGCACTCACTGGGAAACACTCTTTCTCCGGCTTTGCCCTTCCCCCCAAAAATGCAGTTACAGCCTGTTGTGTTGTTTTTAGCGTGGGCTCCGCCACCTTCTATAAAGACAGCAACGGCGGTATTCTTTTACATGGGCTTCTAGTCACTACCATGATTGTCAATAAAATTTACCTGGCCCCCATGCTAAAGTATATTTGTTAAAACATATATTTGTTTTATAGGTTAATTTGCCAGGAAGTACAAACCTGCTTCTCCTGCTAATTGAAAAAAAAAACACAAAACAGTAAAAGCAAAATCATGTCCTCCAGCAATGAGCTTTTATATCCCCATTCTCCCTTTACCACTGCTGCCAACTCTGGATTGCTGCCACCCCTGAAAATAACCTGTAAAAGGGGTTTTGTTCCCATTTGGCATGGTACTTTGCTTTCCTAGGGCCGCAGACCCCTGGCTATCTTTATGTGAACCAAGTAAACACATCAGAAAACTCCGGTCCAAAATATGCCAATGTCCAACAATCAAAGATGATTAAAATCTCCATGTTTTCTCTCTTTAAAAAAAAAAGATAATTGAATTTGAGATCTAAACAGCCATCTGCTACCGAAAGTATTTATCAGTCTAGGTGCATGCACACTTTGCTTGGAAAACAACTGGTGATCATCTTTTCTTCGTTANCCAATATATGGGGAGAGAAATTAAATCACCATATGAGAACAGACTTTCAGTCTTTGATTATCTCTGTAGAGAAGCCAGAGATGGTTCCAACTGGAAAATATAAACATGGAGCCTTAAACCAGAGATTTATGATCTCGTCTTGCCTTAGATACTCGTTAAGGCTTCACACACAAGGGGAGAGCTATTCCTTCTAAGAACATCAAATCCATTATATTGACACACATAAGAAGCAGATTTTAGTAATAGAGGAAACTGTGGTCCTCCAACTGCACTGATGCCCTCACTTATCTCTTCCTCTGCAGCAGTCATGACTGTTACAATAGTAAACCTGACAGTTAAGCAAAATGGGCAGACAATGGCTAACTCATAAAGCAAAGGCTCTCTCACCCCCTCATTATCCTCCTTGGGAGAAACAGAAACAGAACTTGTCTAGCAAGGAAAGCTCCAGAGAAGCTTCCTCACACATCTCATAGCATATTCATTGGTCAGCTCATCAGGGCTGGTGTGTGTGTGTGTGTGTGTGTGTGTGTGTGTGTGTGTAGCGGGAGTAATCATTTGAAGGTGAGTGCTTAAATCAAACCTCAGAGAGAGATGACAGGTCAGCTTTATGGTTTGGCCCCCATAGGCTTACTGTGGAGAGCAAAAATCAACAACCCTGAGCTGCACAGGTTTTAGTGGGCCAAGTCTAACCACCACCATTTCCTGCCGAGGCAAGCACAAGAGAGCACACTGAACCCACATCATATTTGGAACTCTTCTCTGCAGAGTAAAATACTGAGCTATGGAGCTGTGGTGAAGCCACCTGGGAAAGCCACTGAGCATGAGAGCTTTTTAGGTACTCAGGAGGTAACTGCCTCCTAAGAGCCCAGGCCCCTTGGATATCGTGTCCCAATCACCTTAGGTTGTTTTCTCACCTTTTCAATCAAGGTTGGTGGCTGACGTGGAGCCATCCGGCACTATTTCTACTCACTAGACCATCAGAGGAGTGACCGGCTTTTCTTCTGCCTGCTCTCTTTTGTAGTGATTTCGCTTTGTTCTCTAAATGATCAGGAGGTCTGTGCAGCTGGAAGAGCGGCGTATTTCCCTGCTGTTCACTAAGGGGCAACCACGTTGTCCCTGGGGACTGGCACNAAATCTGGCTGCAATTCTTATCCTTCTTTTACAGATGAGGAAACAAAAGTTCAGAGAGGTTAAGTAACTTGTCCAAGGTCACACAGCTGGCAGCCTGGCAGAGTCCTGTCACAAACCCAGGCAGCTGGCTGATGCATTCAGATTCTAATCCACCACACCTTGTTGCTTTTTTCCTCTGGGGCTGCAGTTACACAAAACAAAGAACTGAAAGGCTCAATTCTTCTTTCTTGGCTTCTCTGCCTACTTTAAACCCTCACATGTTAATTGGCAACTGAGCAACCCAAGTGTGTTCAGAACGTGAGAAAAAAATACTTGAGAAAGGGAAAAAGGCCAAGAGCCTCCTGCTCCTCCCCTGACCATCTGAAAAATTAGGATCACTTTTCTAGTTGAAGCTAGCAACGTCTAAGACTGGCCCAGGGTCCCCAAATTATGCTTCAGCTAAAGCCAACTGCAAGAGAGCCTCAGTTTTTTGAGAAGAGATCAGGGAGAGCGGGGAAACATATTTCTAAATAGGAAGTGTCTGAATTCATTTTGCAATAAATGGCACTAAATACCGTATTTCCCCATATATAAGACGCACCCTTTTTCAAAAAATTTGGGGGTCTAAAAACTGGGTGTGTCTTATACAGTGGTTGTAGATTTTTTTCACTTGCATTTCCTGCTTTTTTCGCACTTGTTTTTGCACTCATACAACCACTGTATAAGACACACCCAGTTTAGACCCCCCCAATTTTTCAAAAAAGGGTGCGTCTTATACATGGGGAAATACGGTAACTCAAGCAGTCTAGCACACACTTTTGGACAATAGATTGTTGTAGGAAATGTAACTATAAGTTCATCAACAAAGCAGGCTGCTATAGACTGGTGGAAGAAATACATGCACACCGTGTAAAAATGCACACAGTCTACGTTAGTGTACTTCTGTTGTTTTGACTTGTATTGATCTGTACTCTCAGGCTTTTCAGATAGCACATGGAAGATATGCGGAATTAAAAACAAACTTTGGACAATTACCTCACATAAGCTATGTATTTCCTCACGCCCCACTCTTTGTATATAAGTATTCATGGGCGAAATAAGTTTGTATCATCTTTGGATAAAGTGTCAGCTTCTCTTAGCCTGCTCTGATGACTTATAGAAAATATTTCCAATGACGGAAACACAGTAGCCCCTAGAATCCCAAACTCAGCTACATGGTTAATGGAGAGATACACTTAAAAAGCACCTATTAAAAGGCAGCGAACTCAAATAAGCACTTTTCAAATTATGTGCCAACTGTTTTTTAAAATGTCTTACTTTTTATCCCATGCAGCAGGAAACATTCAGAATGTCAAGATGGAAGAGGAAGGCTGCAGAACTGGGACGGAAAGCAAGAAAAGAAGCCCCAGGGAGGCGGACTCCATGTAGTGCCTGAGCCATGGGTCCCAGAGCAGCCCTCAGCTTCTAGCCGAGAGGTACATCCCTTATGGCCAGCACAGGAAGAAGCAGACCCTAGGAGCAGGTGAAATGACAGGAACAAAGATTCTTGACACAGGAAACAGACTTCCAGAACTTACAGCAAAACAACAAATGCTTTCCTTCTGTTCTAGGAGCTTGGCTTGTAGCCACAGCCAAACCGACCCCAAATGCCCCTGATGTGAAAGTCCTGTGGTGGAGACAAAGTCCCATAGAGGTGTTTTGTTCCTTTTTATTTGGAAATGATTTCTGATTTTCAGAAGAGTTGCAAAGATAGTCCAGAGCCTTCCCGTACATCCATCACTGCGCTTCCTCTGCTATTCATATCGTAGTTAACCCTGGCACATTTATCAAAACTAAGAGACAGACATCAGTGTAATCCTAGTAACTAAACTATAGGCTTCATC
>NW_017731397.1:3003021-3010281 GCF_001890085.2 Hipposideros armiger | reverse complement strand
TCCTCCACAACTAGATTGAAGAACAAAACGACAGCAACTTGTCTGTTTCCCTTCCCCCAATTCCCCAGCACTGTTCCCATTCCCCCAATTCCCCAATAAAAATCTTTAAAAGAAATAAAATGCGACATCCAGAGATGTTTTCAAAACACAGACAATGGAAAAGAACGTATGATGTGACCCTCTCATGCAGGAATGTAGAACAGTTTTTTTTTCTGCAAATGAAAAGATGTGATATGCTTTTTATTAGTTTTCTTATATATCTTTTAGCATTAAGTTAGCAAAGAAATTTAATTGACATTGAACAGTATAAAGCAAGATCACACATTAAGACCGAGGAAGGGAAACTTCATGAATTTTCTTTACATATCCTCAGAATGAATTCTGAAGTAAGTAGAGTTTAATAGAGATTAAAATGTGAAAAGCAAAATAAACCAAAAAAAATGTGATATAACCTGACTATAAAGTAGTTTTTGAAAAACTTCGATTTCTGTATAGGACTGCAATACTGAAGTCTGAGGAAATGAGGCAAGAAGGCATATGATTAACAGTGTGACTAAAAGGCAGACGTGCGATTTTTAAACCTTTAATTATCTTATACACAATAACTGTTTTTCTTTTTAAAGGCAAGGCAAAAGTTTAGAAAAATCTGTTAATAAGAATTGAATATTTACCACTTGTAGTTTTTTTTTAAAGGTTAACACGTCCCTCAAATAAAAATATAAATGTGGACGCATTTCAAGTCCATTGAAGAGCTATTTGTTTTTGTTTTTCCTGGCTTTGTCATTTTAGGGAGATAGGCTGGATGGGACTTCAAAACTAATTGTATGGAAAAATGTTTATTTTATTTGCAAGCTTAGAAATATTTTGCACGTTTACAAATAAACAGAACAATCTTTTGTCTTATGTAACACTGAGAAGGGTTTTTTGTTAACTGTTTCATCTTTTTTTTTCTTTTCTTTATTATTTTACATCATCCAATGGGATTTACTTAGAAAACAATTCCAATCCCAAAGAAAATATTTAGGCAGATTTATTCATATCCTTGGTTTAATATGAATAGAAGCAGCCTAGGCATATTTCATCGAAGAAAGGAAATATGTCCACAGTTCCTCTTGCATATTAAAAAGTGCTTTTTCTTCCAGAAACCTCAAAACATTCTATACATTTAATAATTTAAACAGTCTCAAAACAGCAGCTTCTAGAAAGGGGCACAGTAGCATTTTCATTGCTAAAGACAAAACTAGATGGCAGTTTCAAGAAGCTAGAAAGGCAGGATAAGGGTTTGTTTACAAGAACACGCACTAAGGACTAGCATCCTTGATGGCTCTGGCTGGCACTGCAGTGCTCACCCTGGGACTGAACGGGTCCACCCAGTGACAGCATGCACCTGAGAACTTTTTGATGGGCTGTGCAAATCTTCTGGGTTTGTTTAGAGTGGGGTATTCAGGGGCAAGTCAGAACATTCTATAGGATCCCAAGAGCATCCATCTTTGTTTCACTCTCCACCAAAGAAGACCCCCAAATCTTGTTGCTGATGCTCCAATCCAAGCAAAATTTGGGACAGCCAAGCCCCAGTACAGTCACATAATTTGGGGCACAGTTGTGAGTTTCTTGAAATGGGATTTGGCCTGCAATGGATCACGTCTCTCTGCTTCTGCTTTTCCCTTCCTTTTCCTCTTCCCTTTCTTTGGTCTGTTCCCCACCCTGACTTTTATTTTAAATTAAAAAAAAAAAGCTTTTTTTTTTTTTAAAGCAAATAGGCTTTGGACTGATTCTCAAAAAACCTGCACCTGCATATATAAAGGACCCGTTAACACCAGGAAAAGAAAGTGATTTGGGACTGACTCAAGGCAGGGAACTACCCAGTGAATCATAGCTGACACCTCCAGGGTTGCTTTGGAGGTCTCCCATAAGAACCCCGACCTAGCCCAGCCCTGCGCAGCTTATGAGAATTTAGCTGAAGGTGGTATGGCCGCCAGCCATATTACTCATTGGGGATGTTGAGTCATATACATTTATAAGGGGTGGGCACAGAACATGAAATATCCCTAAGGTGTTTTGTAGCTTGAATGATGCTGCTGAGCCAGGGTAATGGAACTCAGTTTCTGAGCACAACATACAAGTTTCATCTTCACAACATGCGTTTCTTGTTTATTACCTAACGTTTTGGCAATGGCCCCATGTAACAACATTCACACGTTTCCAAATAAGAAGGTTTACTATTTTTTTTTTGAGAGATGGAATAAAAACAATAAAGCCAAAAGTAGGTTTCCTTAGACAGTTGAGACAATTTGATCCATCGGGGGTGGAATGGCCTTTGCGTGGGATTTTGTACATGTTTAAGGTGTAAGGAGTACTCCTGTCCTTCCTTGTGCTTTAGATTTGCCTCTTAATTTTATTTGGGTAACTTAACCTCAGAACTTAGACCATGCCCACAGTAATGTGCATGAGATTCTACCAGGCACTTCTGTCTTACTTTCCACTCAGGCTGAACACAATCTTTGAATAATGTCTGTGCAAGAAGAAAAAATCTATTTGTTATCTCAACCACTAATCGTTGGGACACTGGTTCAAGCCATTCCCCCTCCACCCCAGATCCTTCCCAAATTTCTCTTTCTTACCAAAAGAAAAAAAAAATGGATAGAGCTGGCTTGTCTGTTTTTTCCCCCCCTACCTTCTTTATAAGGTTCCTAAATACACGCTTTTAAGTTTCATTTAAACTGGGGCATTTGGTAAGTTGATAGTTATAGCATGCTCACAGCTGTGGGAAAACTGACATAAAAAATAACCAGCTCAGAAAAATGGCCCATGCACAACATCTTTGAGTTTTTATGTTTTATTAGCAATTTGGACTCATTACTGTTTGGGGGAGGAAGGAAGGGAAGTAGATGTTTCTGCAAGTTTCTTTAATGTATAAAGCAGAGTTTTCCAATCGGGTTTAATGCGGCTCTGCCCAGTCCTTTTAGCTGGGCTCCAGGAGATCCGGGAAATGTTGACCATTGGGTTCTATTCACCGCCAGCCACCCCACTCATCCCCTCCCAAGACTTCCTCACTTCTCCCCCGTTTTCCTTCATTGAAATTCATTATCCAGCAGTAGAGGTCAAGCTGAGTGTTTCATGAAGCTTCCGTAGAAAAAGGAGATAACCTTATTTTGACCCAATACGGTCTCTGATCTTTCCCCGCTTTTGTCTTTGTAGCCTTTTGGACAAAGGCAAGATTACCACTTGCAGCTACTATAGGGTCACTGTAGTTTTGAAATATGACAGCCAGAAAGAGCTGGGTAATATTTAATAGCCTGAGATCACAGACTTCCCTGACATAATACTTAGCCAGGACTGTCTTTCTTTCATAATTCTAATTATTTGTATATGTTCTATGACTTCTGGAGAGAATATACTACTCTACAACTCTTTTTCTTCCCTTTCTGCTCTTCCATGGTATTCATTGCCTCCAACCTCACCCCACCCACCTTAAGGGGCTGTCCGTTTTGCTATGGAAAAACATGAATGTAGACTGAAACAGTTCTGCTCCTAATCTTTTATACTTTTTGGTGAATCTTTGGAGTACAAACACAAACTGCATGCTGAAATAGCTTTCTGTGGCAAGCCTCAAGAAAATCAACAATTATCACATTTGAGAAAATGTTAAACGTACAGGCATCATGTTTTCCAACTCAACTGCTCGTCTTTCCCTAGGAACACAGGAATGAGGATGATGGAAACATGGCAGGCATAAGAGGCATCAGAAGAATAAAACAGGAAAATTCATTTATTAAGCTCTCATCCTGGAAGAAAGCAAGGAAGGAAAGACAGGGAGGGAGGAACGGAGAAAAGAAGGAANAAGGATTTGAGACTCTCTGGATCTAGACAACTGGAACAGCACGACTGTGGCCTGGCAGAAGCCATCAGTTCAGGCAGCTAAATGATGTGTCAATGGAAATGGCCACACAGTTGATTTGGCCAAGGCAATCGATACTGCTTATGACGACAGCAAAAAATGAGCAGACCCGCTGGGCTGATGGTCCCACTCAAGTGGCTGCAAGTAGATATTAATACAACTTATAAAGAACGAGTATGACAGAAAGCCTTGCTCCGGAGAATCTGGGTTTCAGTGTACATGGAACGCCCAAGTCAATACCTGGCTCAGAGAAGGTATGTGACAAATGTTGCTTCCCCACCCCCCACCCCCCAACTTTATTTTGCTCACAGAATTTTTCAAGTACTTAATTAGATTATGCATTTTCAGTGTCAAGTACAACACCATAGGCAGATATTGGGGGCTACTGGTATGTGCACAACTCATCTGCTGGAAGCAGGTGTCAATGGAGCCAAAGAAAGTTCCCTACACTTTGTGGGACATGTCTATCTGCATGTTTTAAAAGGGAAAGGTTAGGTGGCTTTCGATTAAGACAGCAGCTTCTGTTATACTTCACTGTTCTTGATATTGTCCTGTTTTCTAATAATTAGCTGACAATTAGCTCATTACTTCATTATAATTCTGATTTTTCATATGAGGCAATAATGAAAAGGCAAGTAATTTGTTCCAAAACTCCTTCCCTCCCTTCCTCCCTCCCTCTCCCTCTGTCCCTTCTCTCTCTCTCTCTCTCTCTTTCATTCATTTAATCATACATTTATCCAAAAACTATTGATCACATTCTATTTATAAGGCACTACAGAGAATACAATAGATAAGACATGGTCTATTCCTCAAAAAGATTCTAGTATAGCAGGAGGGTGGTGAAAAAAAGGTCTCAAATGAAAAGGCCAAACTACCCTTTCCGATGCTGAGTCAAAGACATTCCAAGTTAGCTGAATATTACCTGTGGCTTGGAGGATCACCCACACTTTGTGCCATCTCCAAGGTCAGGGGTTGGCAAACTTTATCTGTAAAGTAACATCTGTGCCAGCATATGGCCATATGGTCNAGCCACTCGGCCGGCCCATATTTAAAGATTTTTTGATGTAACTTTCCTGACTGGCAAAAGTTTAAAGAGTAATACAATAAAAGCCTAAGTCCCCACCACTCAAACTAAGAAATAAAATGTTACAAACAGAATTGAATTTTTACCTGTAATCCCCTCCTGGGTCCTAGTAACTCCCCTACCCCAGCTCGAGAGGTCATGGAGTCTTGAATGTGGTGATTATCATCCCTAGACCTATTTTATACTTTTACTACATATATGTGTCCTTCTGAACCTCTCACTTTTTGGCCAGGATGCCTACTTGGTATCCACTGTGATGCTTGGTGATCACGAAGATATTAAAATATAACAATTCTTTAGTTGGGAAAAGTATTGCCCATACACCACCCCGTGCCTCTAAACCATTTGCAATCTACCACTGGTGGCCCCATTCTCCAAACGAACAAAACAAAGTACTAGAGTGAAGGCAAATGAATTACCCAGAGTCACACGACATCTCAGTAGCAGAATGAAGAACACATAGCACGGACAGCTGTGCCCCCCCACCCCCCATGACTCCTGCCAGCCTATGATGCTGTGTGCTAGTGCTTCATAATATATTTATAAGTGCTCCACAATATGTAATAAATCACTATGTATTGATTCAAACAGTGCCATTTGCAAGCCTCAAAGCGCTTTACTGCATTACATACATAAAGGAATCATATCACCGCACCAGCCACTGACAGGCAGGCAGCAGCTAGAAGCCTGGGCTATTAGTGCGGTGTCAGCAAAAGTCCACAGTGAGCTGAGAGCTAGGAGAGGAGAAGCGAGTCGCATCGACTCCTGTAAGCAAGCCTTGGTTAATTGCCGAGGGAATACGTGCTATAGGATATCTTAGATTTTTAACTGTTTGGATAGAGAGGGACTCTTTTATTTGTAGAAATCAATGTTTTCATTAGAGGCCTGTTGTGTCTGTAACTTCACAGGTATAAAGTATACTGGCTACTGGAAATGAAAGACGGATTTTAAACAAGGCAGTAAAGGCAAGTAAGTGGGGAAAATCCACACGCTCCTAGGTGCAGCCTCAAGTGACGGGCACCTGTCAGTTTCATCTTGGAGCCAAAAGAAATTCCTTTGGTCTGGGCCTGCGATTTTAAAACTCACTCTAAAAGGTGTGGTGTGGCAAAGCCTGTTGTAACGGCTTCCTGAGAGTCAACTGTTAAACATTCAGGAACCCTGTAAGCCGGTTCTTAGACTTTGGTAGGTTGAAACGGACCATGGTAGGAACACGGACATGGTCACTCCTCCAAATCAGGACTTTCCCACCGCTTCTACACATCCTTTGGCTGGTGAGTTTCCACTTGAATCCAATTTTTACTGGATTCTGAAAAGAGTCTTTTTAACAGCCTATGGATTCATTCATGGAGAGTTGCTATGGAAAAACATTACTGTACCTGATTGGCAAATAATGTGAGGTGATGTCTATCGTGCCCTCCTTGGATGAGTAGGAAACTCATATTTTCCCAAAGCGTAAATCAGGAAATGGCTATCATGGAAATAGCTACTTCTAAAGAAATAAAATAAATGTACAATGAATGTTTTTACCCATGTTCAGTCAGGCTCAATAAAACACCACTTGTCTTCATGCGAGAAATCAGACAGGGCATGCCATGTCAACACACTGACAGGTTACAGAATGACTTCTGTTCCCAAGAAAAATCACTGGCACCTCAAAATCCCAGCATCCCAAAGAGCCTCAAAGGGGAAAACAGCACATGTTGACAGCCATGCATACATCCAGTTCTCCTTTTCAAATGATAACTCTACTTTCATTATGTATGGAAGGCTCTTCGAGAATAAGCGTTGTTGTTCAAATGGTACCTTCACATCTTTTGCTTCAAAGAAAGATTTTCTATTCGATATTGACATTTTGCATGGAAATTACCCAACGTAATGACTCCAGCCCCCTGCCAAATCCAACACACTGGATTACTTATTTTCTTAATCGTAGTTGCTTTCTAAATTTAGTGCCTTCCTAATTTTCGTGGCACTCCTGTCCGGGGACATAGTGCTCAATGCCATATCAAGTCGTCTCATTGAAAAAGATTTTCACAGACAGAAGAAACAAGATTGAACTTGGAATACACATCACCACATTTTCCACTCTTTGGGCATGTGTGCCAAGGCCGCTGGGCACCGGTCATTTTTTTATTGAATCAGATTTTCCCTATACTTACATGACAGTCTTTAATGAAATGAGAACTTTGGGCAGCATCACAGAATCCATTATGATCATTCCATTAGCACAGGCACCCAAGCCTAAGAGAGTTCATTCTCAGCCGGGTGTGGAAAGTTA
>NW_017731397.1:2990442-2993294 GCF_001890085.2 Hipposideros armiger | reverse complement strand
TGATAAAATCTGGCCCTCCCCAAGTGGGTTCACATCTGAATAATCTGAAATTCCCATTGGTAAGGTGGAAATACTTTCTCTGGTAGAAAGCCTGAGGGAAAGGCATTTATGAAAGGCTTTCTAACTCTTTAAGAAAGATGCGCATCCATTCATTCAGCCCAAGGCTGTGTGTGAGGCACCCCTACCACCAATACCCATATCCCAAGACTGTGTGCTGCGTTATAAGGGCTGCTTTCTTATGGAGATCACCTCTCGCTCAAAATAGTGATACTGATGATGGTAAAACCTGATACTTCTTTTTTTTTTTTTTAGCTGAGCCATCCTGCTACCTATTGGTAGCTCAGCGGCTGTTCAATTCGGGCTGGACTCGAGCAAGCTCTTAACCAACTGAACCACTCAGCCGGCCCAAACCTGATACTTCTTGAATTCTTACTATACTCGAAGCACTTTCCAGCCTCATTACTTGTATTATCTCATTTAGTCTCACACCACCTGTTGAAGTGGGTACTTTATTCCCCATTAGAGATAAACAAAGGCAGATAGAGAGGAGTGAACTAACCTTTCTAAGGTCATTATGGCTCCATTCAATATAGAGAGGAAGTGTGTCTGAGAATGTGTGTGTAGCAGGGCGCGGGGTGGGGTGGCTGAAGGTCAGTATGAGAAGGGGCTGGACATTCTAAAGAATGAAACATTCGGAATGGACTAGGAGTGCCAAATGCACAAAAACACCTAGAATTTCAACCCACACACTCTAGTCCTTTCAGTGACCTTAGACGAATATGCCCTAAAATTAGCCGGAAGATTCCCTTCGGAGGTTTACAAGTGTTTGTAGAAATTCCCAGGAAAGCTGGTTCCAGCAGATCTGTAGCTCTGCGGGATTCTGAGATACTCTCATTATTCCATAAACTGAGTGAGAGGAAAAGTTCATAACGTCTAAAAGTTCAACGCAGTTGCTGCTGCAAGCCTTCAGAACCTGACAATTGAGAATTGAATCTTGAGAAAAACGGGCTTCCTCATAAGATGTTGAGAAGTTTGAGGGCCGGCTAGGCCAGGGTGAGTGCGTGTGCGTGTGTGTGCGTAAGAAAAAAGAAGTCAGCCCCTCAACCAACATGAAAAAGAAATAAAGGTTAGTATCCACTCCCTTTCCTGTCTCTCTCTGGACAATCTTGAACAAGGTCTGTATATACTCTGGGCCAAAGTTTAGGCATGCTTATGTTCATTCACCTCAACAAAAATGCTAGTTATTATATATGCTCATTTCCATCTACTCCTATCTCTATTCTGATTGCATACAAAAACTCACAAAAAGACAGCTTAGTCATCTAGAGCTCTACATTTCTTTCTTAGGAGAATTGGGGTGAGGCTAATATCTGAGCCTTCCATCAGGACATTTTCAGCAGGAGTGAAGTTCACACCNTTTTGTGGAAATGCAAGGGAACTGGTGGCCCAAGCAGGATCCCTGCTCCAAGGGCAGGTGAATGAGTGTGCCTTAAAGCTTGAGAGTCAGGATGAACTTGAAAAACCATTCAACTGTTGCCTACTTAAGAGAAAAATAAAATTCAGAAAACACCAGAGCTTTAATGAATTCGGTGACTGTTTCAATAAAGGCAGGGAGTTTTACTTATTAAGTTTTGTCTCTATCAACCTGGCAAGTCATTTATGCTGGCAGATCTGCAAACAGCCAAGAGAAAAGAGATAATGAGTTGAGGACATTTTGCTTTTGTGTAGAAAGAGAGAGAAGCATTTTCCAATGACAGGGAGACTGGGGTCCATGGGAGGTAGGGGATGAGAAGGGTGGGTGGAGAGAACAAAGAGAGCATATTTATGGGAAAATCTCTGTCCCCATTCAGTATATTAATTCGAGAAACACTGAGCATCTTGCAAAAGTGTTACACATAAGTCATACACAGTTATGATACAATAAATGTTATGGGAGCATATGATGTGTCAGGAGACAGGCCACTGGGAATGAGGGTTGAAGAGGAAGGAAGCAATAAGGGAGGCTATACTGAGGAGACAACATCTGAACTGGGGTTTGGAAGCTAGAGAGAAAAATACTAGAAGCAGGAGACAATAAGATCCTTGAAAAGGGGGCCATGTTTTCATCTTCCACACCTAACTCTCACACCACCCTTCGCCCACCGGAGTTCAGCCTATAGCAAAAGCTTAACTGGTGCTCAGTGAATGAGTGTTGAAAGGCAGTCAGACAGAGAAAACAGCATTGAAGAAGGCAAGGAGTTGCCAAAGTGGCTGCTGTGTTCAAGGCCCAGCAAGCAATGGAGAATGGCTAAGGGCAAGGTCCACATGGAGGGGAAAAGGGGGCAAAGGAAGCTGTCAGGCTGTTAAAAAGCTTTGTAGGAGTGCCAAGGAGGATGACTTTTTCCTCTGGAATCCAGCGCCTCCCAGAGTGTGTTGTGGGAGAACATGAGTTCCACAGAATATGAATTTAAGAATAAGAATAGGAAGAAGACAAGAAGGAGACATGATTCAATATGTAAATACATTTAGGAAACACTAGGTTAAACAAAGTTACCCATGCATGTTACTGCAACATTTCTCAGTTTTTAAAAAAATAATACTTTATGTACAAGCCAGTACCAGATAGTGGCATTTATACCTGTTTGTAATTATGCATTTGTTTCAATGATTATTTATCTCTATTCCTGCAATTAGATGATCAGTTCCAACAGGATAAGGAATAACTTGCTTTTGCTCACCATTATATCTCCTGTGAGTAACAGAACATTTGACACATAGTAGGTGTTCAAAAAATTATTGAGTGACTGACTATATGATAGTTTGGCTGGGTATGGAATTCTAGGTTCAAAGTAATTTTCCCTCACTTTTTTTGT
>NW_017731397.1:2986734-2989938 GCF_001890085.2 Hipposideros armiger | reverse complement strand
TAGGTATATGCACTTGGTTTGCCATCTTGTATTTGCATTGTGTTTTTGTATTTTAAACTCACTTATTAGAGTTCTCAAAATCATACTGAAATTTAATTCAATTTAACCTAATCCATATTGAAATAGATTTCTTGTGTGTGTAAATTAGGAGGCAGCTTAAAAAAAAAACTACAACTAATTGCAAAATGTGTTGTCACAAAATGATATGTATTTATATAACTCGATTTCCAGCTTCTTCTGCCAAGGATACCATGAGGATTAACAATAAAATATTGGTCAAAGGCTTTGGGCTCTTTGCACCCAAGTCATATCTGGCTACAGGACAGTGTCACAGCATATTGAAAGAAGAATTAAAAAGTTTCTGAAGTGGGTTCAGGAAAAGTGTTCTGCAGCTGACACCTTAAACACCCTTCCTAATGGAAAAAGTGCTTTGTTGCCTCTTTTGGAGCCCAATGTGCCCTTTTTTGCTTAAAATATACAACATCCTATCAGGCATTTAAATCTGAACACCATTTCCATTTTCTGAAGTGTCACAGGAACCGATTCCAGCTGCTGAGGGGACTTTCCAGATATGAAATAATTGCCTGCAAAGGCTTTACTCATGCGTGCCTAATAAACAGGAAAAATCCCATCCGCCCAGTACACTTATTGAGAAGGTTGTTTAAAGCATTGACTCGCTTGCACATTTGTGAAAGGAATGAGTCAGTAGGTCAGTGTTCAAAAGCAGAGTACCAATAAAATGTTCACTCTCATTTTGGAGATCCCTCAATATGAGGACTTATTATAAATTACGACCTAGATATATTTAGGGCATGTATATGCATATTTAAACTTAAAGATGAGAGACCTAGCCAATAGAGGGACTACTGAAAAAGCATTCATTTATTGCTAATAGTCTATAGCATATCCTTGTGCTGTTTTTTATTTTCCCTATAGCAGGAGGTTCCTATCGCTACCCATGTTTGTCTCCAGTTGTGCAGCAGCTGTCAGCCCTTTTCTTATCCCCCTCCCCAAACTCTAGAGACTCAACATGGCCTTCCCATCACCCCTTGCTTTAATCAGCTCCCAGTCTGAGAAAGCCAGGCTGCGTCCTCCTGGGAACATCGCGAACTGCTGGTGGGCCGCTTGGCCAGACCTCAGCAAGCTGTCTATTTGATAGTGTCTCTCACATTTCTGTGTGTATGAGTGCCGACGTGCTTTATTCAAGGATGCTTGAGCTCCCCATTGCAGCTGCAAAGACTGACTTCTCTTGCAATGAAGATAATTGCTGGATGAACAGAACAGAAACCTTTGCCTCTTCCACCAGTGTTAAACATCTCTAGCCCATGTGAAACTCCAGATAAAAGTCGGTCTAACAAAAGAATCCTTTAAAACAAAACAAACACTCAAATCACCTCATGGCCAGAGGTAGACAGAAGCTATTATTTTGATCATAATTCTGGTTCTTCCTGGGTTCATACAACTATGGATTTGATTCTGAAACGAATTTGACCCCTTGACTTTGGAAATGTCACCCTTATTCTTCGGAAAACAAAAGTCTCAGGCACGCATGGGAGAAATGGCTCCAAAAAGCAATTAAAAACTCATCCTATCATTTGTCTGGAGCCATAATTATCCCTGATGTGCAAGTCATGCTCCACCCTTATCAGTGCCTTTATTTATATTGCATGCTCTGCATTAAGTAGGGCAAAGGTGTAGAGCGACTGATGCTCCTGGTCACTAATACATTGTTTATGTAGGAGTAACCTAAAATAGACTATAATGTGCCTGCTCCGTGAGCAGATGAGAAACGAAACCAACAGCTCATCATTGTGTTCAATCCGTGTTCTCTGTGCAAACAGGGAGATTTATACACACAATAAAGCAATAAAAACATCCTTCAGAATACTTCTATGAATGAGTTTATGACGGCGCTCTAATGAGCCATGCTGGCATATATCTAAGCAGCTGGCTTAGGATAGCTGATTGGTTCCACTACTTTACAAAGGAGACACAATGACTAGAATAGAGAGCTTTGGAGCAATTTTTTTTTAAGTGTAGGCAAAGGGATGGGGTGGTGGGGTGGGTGAGGAGTAGAACTGCAGAGACAGAGGGGACTAAGGATCAACGCAGCTCTAATGCCACTGCAGGCTCCGGCTTGGTTCTGAATTCCTCCTGACCTGACAGGTGATACTTGGAAACCAATTGTCCAGAGACATCTTCTTGGAACTTTGAAATGGTCACCTACTTTTCCAATACATAGCAGGAAAAAATATTTTTACAACCACATTCACCATACACTGAAGATCCTTTGTAAGTATGGCAGGTGTGAGTAACGGAGTTGGTGCCTTACCGATGGGACAGGTGTGTTTTCAGAAGGGACCGTGTCTGCGTGGAAATGTATTCTGGGCATCTCATGATTCAAAATTCTCTGGAAAAGCTCATTTCCCCCTACTTTTCTTTCCTTTGCCATAGACTCATTGGTGTCCCATGAGTTGGCTACCTTGCAATATTTTTCAGAAAAATAGGATATTGAAAGTGGAGTTAAAATCTTCTCATATGCAAATACACAAGGTCAGGAAATTGGCCTGTGATAATCAAGAAGGAACGCATAACAAATCAAGTGCTCTGGAGTAAAATGGCACTAACATCCCTCTGCACACCCCCTAGGATGAGTGAAAGTGCTAGCTGAGCAGAGATGTATTTTCTTAGAAAGTCTCCGATCTTCATTCCCTCCTTGCCCACTCTTCCAGGGAGAGAAAGGCAGGAGCTTGTACTGACAACCTCTGAGGGTATATGTAGCGCAAATCCCAGTCAGCCTGGCTGATAACGTTATTTACAATAGTATCCCCTGTTTTACGCTTGGGCTCCAGGGTTTGGATTGTTTACATATGCTGCTGTTGAAAATCATCTGATTTTAACTCAGAGGATTGCCTTTCTTAAAGCAAAGGAAAAAATTATCAGGTGCCAATAAATGAGCGATTTCTTCTTAGTTCATAGAAATGCTGCACTCAGTGATACCCCTCAAGAGCCCAAACCACATTACCTTACTGACTCCGGAAATGAAGAACGTTATGGCAATGTGGGTCCATTTAATTGTTTTAGGCTTAATGAGTGTCTCAGTAAAACTCTCTTCTATCCTCATCTTCATAAAATATTCTTTATTGTTTTTATTTCCAGCTGAACTAATTTAAAAAAGATAAACTTATGTCCAGTTAGAGTCCA
>NW_017731397.1:2974334-2975333 GCF_001890085.2 Hipposideros armiger | reverse complement strand
CAAATTCTTAGTGGTATTTCCAACATGCCCTTTGGGTTTCGGTGTCAAAAACATTCTTCCCTCGCTGAAAGATTTCTTTCTTCTACATTTGAAAGCTTTGTTCTCTGTTATCCTTGGTTAATGCTATTATGGTAGTTGGTACTATCTCTCTTCAAAACACATGAAACAATCCTGATCCGAAAGGCACTCAGAGGCCTTTGCACTGCTAACAGTCAGACCAGAGCCTGGACGAGTGCAGATGGCTTTGAAAGATAAAGCATGTATCACCTCAAATGGTTACTTCAAAATTCTTCGGGAGATGACAGCACTGGGCCTTCACAGAAAGGTGTGACTGATGTGTCTCTTCTCCACTTCCTCCCACGTTTCTTGAGATCTCTGAACTACTGCTCATGGAAAAATAAGGTTGGAAGGACTTCTCATTGAAGAGGGAATTTCAGGGTTTCCTAACTCCTTGGCAAAGGTAGTTTTCCCCAAACAGAATCAGTCTCATTTGCACAGCTGCCTGTTTCCTGGTGCATAACAACATCACAAGAAACACTGGTGGTGTGGCTTTTCAGTTCTTCCTCTCACCATTAAGAAAACAAAAATCTCTAAACAATCATAACAGCAAATTTACACTCTCTCTCTCTCTCTCTCTCTCTCTCTCTCTCTCTCTCTCTCCACATTTCCATATTTTAAATCTACCTAAGCTCAGTTGCTTATAAGCACGTGATATATGCATAACACAGATTCCAGAATCAGAAAAATCAACCTGATTTGCCACAGGATCATATCACACTAACAACCAGCTTTATGTAAAACCTACAAGCGACCTAGACACTTCACAATTTTTCCCAGAAAAAGGTAAAATCACCATCAACAGAACAATGTAGTTTCATGCTAGCACTCACGGAAATCACATTTTCAGCCATTTCTTCTCCCTTATGAAGAGTCAAAGGTAATTAGGATTTTATCACAGCAGTAATTATCCTATCAAGAGACCTACAGTTTCTAGGGTAA
>NW_017731397.1:2962613-2966664 GCF_001890085.2 Hipposideros armiger | reverse complement strand
ACTCTCAAATTTTTGCAGCAGTGAGTGCATGGAAGGCCACAAACATAACCAGTTGTGAGTTCCTGTGGTCTCCAGCAGGATTGAGAGGTGTGCATTTTGACTCCACAGGACTGCTGCCAGCCTCAGAACTGAAATGCTTTTAAGTGTCAAAAGAACCTCATTTATAGCTAACAAATTCATGCCTGTCCCCGTTCAAACTTAGTGGAGTTCTCCTACATAGCAGATAAGGACATCAGGATTCCTCGTCATCTGCTGTTGATGAGCTTCAGAAAGATTTTATGGGGTTTCTGAGGCCATGTTTTAATGCCCAGTCTGCATCATTCAAGTTCTAGTGAAAAGTTGGCAGCGAGGAAAAATGGGTACTTGTTTCTCAATTCACTCATGTACTATGAAAAATTGAAATATGAATTTTATTGAATTTTGATATATGTTTATTGCTCATTTTTGAGGAATAAAAAGTATACAGTTGAGGTAGAACATAATAAATACCACAAAAGTCCATAATTTGTTTCTTAGTTCATATCTCTCGGGACACAAAAATTAAATCGGCCCAAATGCTTACTCCCTTCTCTAGAACTAAATGGCTGTTGACATTTTAACACAGCACATTTGTTTTAAGGAATTTTGTTTTGCTGTATTCTGATTTGTTTTAAAAAGACACCCATGCTTGCATCAGAATATTGTGCCTATTCTAGAAGATGCTAATAGCCACACAGAGGTAAGACTAAGGCCAAGAAACTTATCAGACCCTAGTTGAGTATCAAGAGAAATGGGAATCATTACGCTGAGTTAATATTATTCAACTGGTTCAGGGGGACGAGTGCTATGAAGCATTTATGGAGCATAGCACGAAGACTACTGGGAAGGTGTGTGCACTACACATGCCAGCAATATAGTCCGTTAAAATTTTTTTTCTCTAAGTGTGGCCAAAATGTATTTCGAATAAGCAGACGTGCTAACTTTCCTCTCATACAATACAAAATCAGTGCAGAAAAAAATGGATCACCTCTCTGAGATTTGCAAAGGAGTGGGCAAAGTATTCTTTACTGGTGATCAAACCTCCTTGTCAGAGACAAAAGGTCCAGGTTTTGTTTTCTGATTTGCTATGTGAATGGAAAAAGTCCTTAGTAGATTACCAGTTTTATATTATTCATAAATAAAATAGACTACTTTCTAAAGGCTATGTGGAGTATATTATTATTAATATAAGCTGTAATAATATCAAATTACATTGGTGTAGTCTCTCTTAATTAAGATTAAGAGAAAGAGGGCTGGCCAAGTGGCTCATTGGTTAAGAGTTGGCTTGGGAACACGAGCTCTGAGCAGCAGGGCTGCCGGTTCGGATCCCACATGGGCCAGTGACACTGCCCTCTACAGCTAGGACTGTGGAGGCTGGATGAGAGAGACCCCTTAAGAGACTGGAGAAAGAGTGATGAGGAACGGAACTAAGAGTAGGAAGGAAGATAAATAGACAAGTGTAAGACTTTCAAAGTCAGTAAATAATATACAGAACACAAAATGCCAGGTTGTAGGTTATGGTTGAAAAGGTAAGAGTCTAGGATGGCTACGGTGATTTATTCATTCAAAAATAATTGAAGATCTAACAGGCAGGCATAATATCTGTCATCACAGAGTTTATAGTCTAGGAGAGGGGATGTTAAACAAATAAGTATATATAAACAAATTACTTTATCACAGCAGAAGTAAGTGCTACCCAGAAAAAAAAAATGTATGTGACGTTGCCTTCACCAAGGCAATGAATACAGAAGAGAAACAAATTGGAGGAAGATGATAAAATTACCAGTAATATGTTAATAATCCTTGCCAATCCTGTGTGATGATGCTCACATGTGAAAATGCGCTAAACACATGCCACAGATGAAAGTGATTACTATTATTCCTCTGTATCCCTCATCCCCCCAGCAGAGACCCTCAGGAGTCTAGGGCCTGAGCTAGAAGCACACACACGGCTTCTGGCCACCAGCTGTGTGACCTTGCCTTTCGTTTTCCTCTTTTGTCAAGTGAGGTGTACTGTGTGAAATTATTCGCTTATTTTAAAAAAAAGATTAAAATATTAAAATAAAAAATCAGCACATTAAGCATTTTTAAAAAGGTGGAAATTGAGAGAGACGATCTCTAAGGTTTTATCCAGCTCTGCAATCTTATGTTTCTGTTGCTTAATAACTATTTGTTGATTTTATTTGATTCCTTTGGCATGCTCAGATGATGGGTTGCTGGCTATGCTTTGTTTATCACTTCAGAAAGCTTGGCTAACAGGTCTGAGCTACATGCAACAATGACATTGCTTGGGAGCAATTCAGAATCCTCACGTAAGCTGCCAAGAGCTCAGAAGGCAGCATGTTAACTGGCACATGCCATTCTAGAAAGTGATGAGCCCCAGAAAACAATATGAATGAATAAATTAAAAAATCAACAGAGGGCCGGCTGAGTGGCGCATTGGTTAAGAACTGGCTTGGGACGCCAGAGAGCCCCAGTTTGGATCCCACATATGAGGGCCAGTGACACTGCCCTCCACAGCTAAGATGCTGAACAACAGCNAGTCCTTTCAGTGACCTTAGACGAATATGCCCTAAAATTAGCCGGAAGATTCCCTTCGGAGGTTTACAAGTGTTTGTAGAAATTCCCAGGAAAGCTGGTTCCAGCAGATCTGTAGCTCTGCGGGATTCTGAGATACTCTCATTATTCCATAAACTGAGTGAGAGGAAAAGTTCATAACGTCTAAAAGTTCAACGCAGTTGCTGCTGCAAGCCTTCAGAACCTGACAATTGAGAATTGAATCTTGAGAAAAACGGGCTTCCTCATAAGATGTTGAGAAGTTTGAGGGCCGGCTAGGCCAGGGTGAGTGCGTGTGCGTGTGTGTGCGTAAGAAAAAAGAAGTCAGCCCCTCAACCAACATGAAAAAGAAATAAAGGTTAGTATCCACTCCCTTTCCTGTCTCTCTCTGGACAATCTTGAACAAGGTCTGTATATACTCTGGGCCAAAGTTTAGGCATGCTTATGTTCATTCACCTCAACAAAAATGCTAGTTATTATATATGCTCATTTCCATCTACTCCTATCTCTATTCTGATTGCATACAAAAACTCACAAAAAGACAGCTTAGTCATCTAGAGCTCTACATTTCTTTCTTAGGAGAATTGGGGTGAGGCTAATATCTGAGCCTTCCATCAGGACATTTTCAGCAGGAGTGAAGTTCACACCAGAAGTGTGCCTAGTGGCCCTAATAAGTATTGTCCCATGGTTGGCTAACCTGTCTACTCCTGGACAAATATTAACAAGCTGATTGGCCAACCACATTAAAGCCTTTACATGGAGAAAAGGCCCTTGTATGTGAAAGAGCAAAATAAAGTTCAGCTTGAACTATTTTTAAAAAAAATGAAGTTGGTAAATGCATGATTCTGTCGCACTACATAGCTATGTTAGTCTTAGTAACAGTTTCTCACTTACTGAGTTTTAATTATGTCTCTTGGGACTGGGAGAAGGGTGAGGGCGGGGGATACAGATTTTAACAGCTTATTTGGTTGCTGTCCCTACCTTTACTGCTGTTGAACTAGGAAAAAAAAATCTCCACAGGCTAAAATTCTTTACATTGCAAATAAAATAGTTTTCCCCTGGTTTTTATCAGCATAAGTCCCACAAGGAACCCACAGCCGGTTTATGTCAATGAACAAGACTTATTGTTTTCAGATTTATTTTTTTATAGCAAAAAAAAAAAAGTTGGTGTGAGCTTAAAACAAAGGCAACAAAGAACAATGAAGACTCTAATTTGGGGTTCCAGCACAATTGCTGGGTTGAATAAAGGCCGCCTTGCACCCCGTTATTTGTGGGAGAACTCATTAATTTTGGTACTCCTCTCGAATTTGCTTCACATTGTGGCATGTACACACAGGAACATATACATACACACGCACACACATACTTTCTCTTTTACCCAATGGGCAGATGTGTTTGCTGTGTGTGTATTTCTGGTTTCCATGATCCATCCATAAAAACTAATGGGATAGGAACTGGAAGTCAGATAAGCAGAAAG
>NW_017731397.1:2859160-2958498 GCF_001890085.2 Hipposideros armiger | reverse complement strand
AAAAAAAAATCAACAGAGACCCTGTAGAGAGGAAAACTTGAATGAGGTTGGTCCAAAATTAAGCAACCCTAAACCAAAATAAATATAGGTAGTTGATAGATGATAGATAGATAGATAGATAGATAGATAGATAGACAGATAGATAAAAAAAGTACAGAAGTATGAAGATAGAATACTGTTGACTACATTGGAGAGTTTATTTTTCTAAAATGGCTAACCTCTCATGCAGCTTATCAGCTGAGACAAACGTTCTAATAATCTTTCCATGATGATAAAAAAGACTGAAAACTCCATAAAACTAGTCTACTGATTTAAGTACATGTTAAATGTTTCTTGTTCCATGGGAAAAAAACAAACACTTTTTGTGTTTTTATCTCACTTGCATGCAAATGCATCTCTGTTATAGCCCTCTACTCTAAGTCGTTAATATCTCCTTGAAAAGGCAGTAGTAATATGTATGAAACATGAAAAGATAAATGAAAATATAAAATTAAAGGATGATATTAGAGATAGATACAGACTAAATTCCTCTAAAAGTTCAGAAAAAAACAAAAAATGGACCAGAGCTAGAAAGTCAGGTAAGAAGGCAGAGCTTGAAGGATGGGTAGTAGGGTTTTAGTTTATGTAAAAAAGAAAGAAGAACTGCATAATTGAAGCTCTAGACATGAGCCACTAAGAAAAACAAGTTTGACAACTGGGGCAACAAAGCAAGATATACAAGGGACATCTCAAAAGGTCCGTAGAAGTCAGGCCATGGGAAATAGGGACCATCTAAACATTTTGAGCAGTGAATGACATGATGAAAATGGTGCTTTATGACGCATAACCCATAATAATTTTTAAGTAAAAGTGGTCAAAATGATGTAACATTATACACTTTAAAATATTTTTCCTTAAGGAGAGAGTGAAGCATATGATGGGGATAGATGGACATAATTTTGCCTTTCCTATTATAAAATAGCAGTTTAATTCATGAGTATGCATTTATCTGTTCAACTGGTCTGAAAGGGAAATATCATGTTTAAAGCTTTGGGTGAAAATAGTGTTTTTAAGAAGAAGTTCCTTTTGGAGCCAAGAAATGCCAGTTGCTGGACGGGTAGATTAAAGCTCAAATGAAATGCGAGTGGAAATTGGTCTGCCATTTAAGGCTATAATGGGAAACACCAAGATCATACTTACAAAACACTGACCATCTCTGAAAAAAAGATGAGGCTCAAAATTGTTATCAGTTAACCTTCGTTTTACTTTTTATTCTGGGAATCTTAACTGATCAGATAGCTAAGAAGACAGGCTAACGTTTCAGACTCATCGATTTTCTTTTTCCTCCTTTGTTTAAGAGCCAGACTCCTGGCTTCAGATAACAGCGACTTAAAGATTTGGTCTCATTTTATAGGCAGCATAGAGTTTATGCTGCTCAATAAGTGGAGGCTGGCTAGATTATTATCTTTTGGATTTGTAGATGTGTGACCAAGGGGATCCAAAGAGAGACAGACGGCCACCGCCTCTGTATTTATTTCTTTGGACAAACTCGTGAAGTCCATCCATTCATAATCCTTCCCTGCTCCCTCTACCATGAACCCTACCATTGCCACCACCACTGTTAGATCCAGAGCTGACCACACCCAAAGAAGCCAGCATATCAAAGGTATTTTTCTAGATGTGAGAGGTAGACAGAAACAAAAGTAACTGCTGATAATGGAAGCGTTCAGGCTAAAAGAATAGTCATAGTGACACATTTCTACATTTCTTTTCTTCACACACACACACACACACACACACACACATGAGCACGTGCGATTGCATCCTTTGGTTCAACCGATCAAGCTTCTCATTTGTGGGAAACAATTGTGTTGTAAAAGCGTTTTGTTTGTTTCTTTTTCGTAACATCAATATTTCTTTTGGAACAACAACATGTTATATAGAACATCAGTGACATAGATAAAAGTGCAGACTCTAGAGCCAGACAGTCCGTGTTTGAATCCTAGGACTTGCACGTATTAGTTGTGTGACCTTGGGCAAGTCACTTCATTTCTCTGTGCCTTAGTTTGCTCGTCTGCAAACAGGACTAATACTAATGCCTACCTCATGTGTTTATCATAAGGATCAAATGAATATGGTTAAAGTGGCTGGAGAAGAGTCTAGAACTTGAAGAGTGCTATGGAAGTATTAGCGCTCACTAGTATACGTTAATCTTTGGTACATTCCTCATTCAGCCATTGAGTACACACTATATGATAGATGCTATTCTAAAAACTAGGGACGCAGGGTAAACAGGACAGATGAGCACCTTGAACTTATCATAGTTACATTGTAGTGGGGGGAGGTAGGTGATATACAAAAAAATATGTAAATATTTCAGAGAAAGATAAATGTTGTGGGGAAAATGTGAATGAATGCTATCATAGGGGATGGTGACCAGGGTCAGGGGCTGGCCAACCTTCAAGAGGGTGAACAGAACAATCTCTTGATGGCACTGTTGCTGAGACCTCAGTTAACGTCTCCTGCATAAAAACCACTAAGCAGAAGCAAGTCATGACATTCTCCATTCTCCAAGGATCCCATTACAATAGGTCTTTCTGGCTTTATCATTCCGAATGTTCTTTACACACAGGAGAGTATTTAAGGATGGTGGACAAGACATTTAAAGGTCAAAACATTTGAAAAGAAAAGTAGGAGCTCAGCTCTACGGACAGTTACCCTCAAGTCAGGGCACCCACAGGAGACAGGCAGTGAAGAACCAGAGAGGGACCCTCACTGCTCCTTTTCCGACATCTCATCCTCGCTCTAGTCAGACTGTTCAGACTCCAGACACCCATGTCCTGTCATCAGTCAACTTCAGGAAATTTTTAGCAATTGTTGCCCAATCTGCAAGGACAGGAGGTGGAGGAAATGGAAAAGTGAGAGAGGGAGGAAGTTTTGCTCCTTGGTAGATGATGGAAGTCAAAGAAATCTTTACTGCTTGTTTGTTCAGTGCAGGCACCTAAAATTTTGGTGTGGTGGGATAAAGGCTGTTGTTATCTTGTGGAAATGGAACAAACTTCACTGGCTTGGAATGTTGGTCTTGACTCACAGGGGAAGAAAATGGTCCAAGCTGCATTTTACAAGTGGCCAATGCCATTTTTTTATTTGCAATAGAAGTATTTTTACATGTTTTAGCCTGTTTTAGTTCTCAAAGTACCCTTTACACATATATAATACATTTTTATGTAACCTCACTTCTCAGCTCAGAGCCCTAATAATGTCATTTCTAGGCTGGAAATTCTCTCTGCTCTTCACTTGGCAGATGTCTCCTCATCTTTTAGACACATTCTCCTCCGAGAGACCATCCTGGCCATCTAAACAGGTGCTCCTACCCACTCAATTTCCCAGGATTGAGATCTTTCATTTTCTTTGGAACCCTTCTACCAATCTGCAGTTATATATTTGTTTGCTTACTTCCTGTTTACCTTCCTCGCTTGACTGCAGACTCTACAAAAAGGCAACACCTATGTCTATTTTATCTACCAATAGAAGCCCGAAGCTTCACCAAGTGCTTGCCACACAGTAGATGCTCAGGATTTGTTGAATAAAATAATCCTTGGAGGTGGACATTTTTACAAATGAAGGAACTGAGTCTCAAGGGATTGAGTGCTTGGTCCAGGGTCACACAGCTCATATCTGGTGGAGCTGAGACTCTCTCAGGTCTTCTGATGCTTGATTTTAAGATTCTTTCTACTACATGCCACACAGAAACCAACTTACAAATGACTGTCAAGAGCACTAAAGAGAGATGTGAGGTTTCCAGGTATCCCAATGGGAGGCTATGCTATTGTGACTTAAAATAAGAAATATAAATTTGGTCTTTTTTTGTTTGTTTCTGGCAGAGCTCCTAAAACCCTTTGAATTTCCCAAGATGTTTTTTTTGTCAATTTAATGAGGTGATTTTTGGACCCCACCTAGGATGGAGGTGGTTGCCAGGAGAACTAACCATGTGATTAGAGGGTCGCAATTTCCAGTCACACCCCACCTCCAGGGAGGGGAGAGGGGTTGGAAGTTGAATCAATCACCAATGGCCAATGATTTAATCAATCACACCTATATAATGAAGCCTCCATAAAAGCTAAAAGGAGGGGGTTTGGAGAGCTTCCCAATTGGTGAACACATGGAGATTTGAGAAGAATGGCACACTTGGAAAGAGCATGGAAACCCCACACCCTTCCCCCATACCCTGCCCTATGCATGTCTTCCATCTGGTTATTACTGAATTATATCCTTTTATAATAAGCTGGTAATCTAGTAAGCAAAATGTTTCTCTCAGATCTGTGAGCCACTCTAGCAAATTAATAGAACCCAAGGATAGGGTCCTTGGAACGTCCAACCTATAGCCAATCGGTCAGAAGCACCGGTGACAACCTGGACTTTTGACAGGGGTATGAAGTGGCGGAGGGGGAGGGTGGCAGTCTTGTGGGACTGAACGCTTAACCTATGGAATCTGATGGCATCACCAGGTAAATAGTGTCAGAACTGAGTTGAATTGCAGGGCACGCAGGCGATGTCAGCCAACTGCTTTTGATGTGTGTGTGGGAAACCCCATACATTGGATTTGGGGTGCAGAACTTTTAGAGGCAGATAACAGCAGATGAGTTTCTGAATCGGCATCTTGGAGTCCTTACCACCGAGAAGAAGAACCAATAATCCTGCCCAAGATACACTCAGCAGCTCAGGGTTGACAGGTCTCCACATATCTCTGAGACCCAGTGTTGGGTGTCAGTTGAGACTGTGCTTTGGAGCCAGACCTCTGGTTCTCACCCCAGGGGCAACCACTTACTAGCTGTGAACTTTGGGTAAGTTATTAATATTTGTGCCTAGTTTCTTCTTCTGTAACCTGGGGAAGATAGTCATACATACTTCATAATGTTGGTACCATACAAACTCTACCTAGCATTTAAGGGAGGTACTTACTAAATGTTGAATCAATCCTAAAGGAACCCACAGATGTATCTTTGTGTGTAAGAAGTCACTCTTAGCTAGCAGCATGATGAACAAGGCGAAAAGTGGTTGGAAATATATTTGGACTTTTTTGAGACTCTGAGCTGTGCTATTGTCCTTTCATATGGTAATCTGTTTAATCAAATGATTACAATCCCCAAACTATAAACCAAACTGCTTTATATACTGACAGTTTTGCTTCTCCATGTGTCCCTGTATCACTATACTTTTGAGTGGCTACACTTTTTCAAACTTTTCAGCTGTTGCACACCCAGTATGATGCCTTAAAATGCAATAGGTCAGGTGAAAATGAAAAACACATGTTTTTTCAGCACTTGGTTTCAAGTATTCTTGGGTTTCCAAAAAACACAGATTTGAGAATATGATTTTCAAACAGACTGGACTGAATGTAGGTTTCTCATTTTCTTGAAGTTGCAGTTAGAAACGGGTAATTAATCAGTTGGGTTTTAAAGAGAGCAACATTTGTTACTTTCACAGATGAGGCGGTACCAGACAGTCAAGACCAAAAACATTGAATTCAAACTAGGATGTTTGGTGTGAGAAAGAGAAAATTCAAGAGAACTAAGACATCTATCATTTGGGAGAACGGATGTATGAGCTTAGTGTTATAGCAAATGAGTAGAAATAAGTCCTATGGGTAGAAACCCCAGAAAAACATAATTGATTTCACAGAAGTATGACTTTCTACCAATTCAAACTGTCCACGTCGTCATCACAGGAGCAGGGTGCTATAGGAGCGAGTGAGGGCCAGGCATCACAGAATGGCTCTGTAGAAGCTGGGAAGCCACCTCTTAGGGCTGTTTGGAAGTTATCCAGGGTATGGGAAGGCTGGATTGGGAGACCGCTGAGGGCCTTTCCATCCTTGGGAGCCCATGTTTTCTGAATGTGTTATAGAGAAGTCCATGCTTCCAAATCCATGCTCCTGGGTCCATCACTGGTCAAAAGTTCTATGTTTGCAGAAACATAATCAATGCTGAAATTTTTCTGAGTAAAGGTGGAAACTCAACATGGCAAAGAGGCTTTACATGTTATGGATTTCTCTGATCAACAAAGATTGACTTTTGCAATTTGTCAGACACTATCCCTCCTACAAAGCTGAGACAGATATTCAGAATATCTGAACCAGGGAGGGTCAAAGCTTCGAGAAGACTTGTGACTCCTAAGGAGCAAAGATGATCTCAAAAGGAGAGTGTGGTGGCCACAGGTTTAAGGGTCCTTCCTAACTCCAGAAGGGCAATGAGTTTGCCGAAAGCCGTCCGTTCAACCCCTGGCTGTCCTGCTATCTTTTAGAGCAAAGAACCTCCCTGCTTGCCAGCTGTCTGCTCAACTGAGAGCAGAGTTGTTTGTTGGCTGCCCCAAATCCTCTCTGCTCGGTCTATAGAAGCCAGAAAAAGAGTTCAGGGACCAACAGCCGCCGAACAGCTTGGCTGACCTGTACACTGGATTCATGAGTCCAGAACAACTCTCCGGGGGGAGGGAAGGGGAGAGGAGGATGGGGCAATAAATTAGTCATTTGCATTTCCCTCCAGGGCCTGCCTATGTGTGTCCATCCTCAGCCTCTCTTTTTAAACATAATCTAGTGCTTACTATGTGCTAAACATGTCTCTAAGGATTTTGCATGTATTATCTTATTTAATCCCCTTGATCAATTTCAGTGTAACTCAACAAACTGTGTATTTTTATTATGCAATTTTCAGAGAAATGAACTGAGGTATCATTTAGCCCAAGATCACACAGGTAGTAAGTGGTGAACCCATCATTTCAACACATAGCCTGATTTAGAAATCTGGGCTCTTAACCACAATCCACAGTTGGGTAGGAAAACAGGGACTGAGAGAGAAGAGGAATTGGAAGTTTGGCTTTTGTTTTAGTTTTTTTAAATTTGCTTGTCTTTAATGTAGTCCAATTCATCCATGTTCACTGCCTGCTTCATGATCATTTTTTTCCCCTACGAGAGGATACTCCATGAATCAGGGCTAGCCCTCCTGAATCTCTACTATGAGTAGAGTGCCTGGCCAAGGATCAGGACTTCACCAATATTTGCTGAATGAATGAACACAGCAGAGGAAAGGCCTACAAGAATTCTTTCAGAAAAGTCAGGGAAACGTTACATTAAAAGCACTGACAGGCTGCATATCATCTCTCATTTCTCAGGTGCTACTGTTTGATCGCATGAGTCTATTCCTGGACCACCGTGCCTCTGATCTCCAAGTTACTTGGCCATCCTCTGGCAGATGTGATGTTCACACCTTCCTCTGTCCACTTCTGTCACCTCTGGCTGCCCACATAGAAGCTGCTGATTTTGTCTACAGTTGTTCCCACCCCCTTGTACCTCCTGAAACACAGACTTCCTGGCCACGTCCCATGGGTCCTAGAGGAGACTGTTTATTTCCTTTGGGTGCTGAAATATCTTCAGGAAGGTTCTGAGGGCAAAGTAGGTTGATAGATGCTAAGTCTGCTGGTGCAAATCAGAACTGTGAGAGGTGACCAGACAGGAGATGGACAATAAGCAGGCATGGTGGATTGCTGTGGTAGCCCTGAAGTAACAGGTTTCAGTAAATAAACAGAGGAGAGTTCAGGAAACCTGTGTGGTCCTATTGTATGTGCTGTGAGCACAGACTGCAAAGAGCCCCTGAAGCTGCCTGTCTTTAGGGTCTTACAGATGAGAAATACGACAGCCACTCTTTCCTGACACCCCTGAAAAACAAAGTTGATGTTGGCCAATATCATAGTAATATTAGTGAGAAAGAGAGAAAGTCCCTCTTCTGAACTGAGAAGAGTTTCCAGATCATTGGAGAAGAGAGAGGAGAGGAGAGGAAATACTGCTGTGTGGTAGCAGGCAGGTCGAGAGCTTTCACATAAATGATGTCATTCAATTTGTAAACAACAAGTATCATTATATTTATTTTACAGATGAGGAACCAGACTCGTCTCCAAACTCACACAGTAGCAGCAGCTCCTGCACGTTGTACTAAGCCACATGCAGATTTTGATGTCTCAAACCCCAGCATGCACCAGGCACTGTCATGAAAGTGATTTCTGATGATTGCCGTGGGCTTATCTTGGGATGAAGAGAAGCCGAAACATCTCAGCCATGAAACACTTGGGCCACTTGCAAAGGATGTAGGAGGAAGGGAAAACTTCAGAAGTGCCATGAACTTCATCCTTTCCCTTTAATCTGGGAATGACCATAACTCTGTGTGTGTGTGTGTGTGTGTGTGTGTGTGTGTGTGTGTGTGCATCCTTTTTCATAGTCAAGAGATAGGTCATGGGAACTACAATTGTCCGTTTAAATGAATCTTATATATTTCTGAGCCAAGGCCTTTAAGAGTCTTGGTATTCAGATTTAAGCCAAAAGATTAAATTAGCCCAATGTTTCTCAACCATGAGCTCACAATAAAAAAAAATGCTGATGCCTGGGCTTCACCTCAGAAAAAAATGATTCAAACTTTCTGGGGGGTGGACCCAAGCATTATTTTAAAAAAAACAACAAAACAAAACTCCCCAAGTAAGAGCCACAGGGAGCTAGGGCTGAGCCACTCTTTAAACTCATGGGTTAAATGCCATTTTATCTAATACAAAAAACTGAAGCTCAAGTTGCCTTGAGAATCCAAAATGATCTTACATATTCTCCATCAAATACTGGCTACCCAGAATCTCTAAGCTGACAAGAACAAGGCAACTGTGATGGGGATGTGGGAACGAATGCCCAGCAGCCAGGGCAGAAGACAGGGAAAGAAAGATTATAGGAACCATCATGCTAATTACAAAAAAACCAGGTGCCCTGGTAGAAGGCCAGGGGTGTGGCAGCACGCATAGGGCTGAGGGACAGGAGAAACTTTTGGAAATTCGAAATTTTAAAACTTTGACCATCAAGGGTTGCAATTGGGGCTGAGTTTTCTAACTTATTGCAAGCCTTGAGAGCGAAAACAGATGAGGAAAGAAACTCCTGTGTCCCATGCTGGCTGCTTTGCATTTCTCAGGCATCCACACAGGAAGGAAATGAAGCCTTCCTGGGGTTCCTCTCCCCAAATCTGATGAAGGGCCCCCATAGGCTCCCTTTCTGAACGCCAGGGGGAGTAAAACATGTTCGGCCTCATTAACCAGGCCTTTCAACAAGAGCATGAGAAAGCAAATTCTGGCTTATTGTTTAGATCCCTTCTTGAAGAGGCTCTTCCTTCTGCTCTGGCTAAAGATAACCATCTATTTTTACTCATTTGGAAGAGTAAGTAAATGTCCTTTAAAAGCACTAAAACAATTCTGTGCAATCCCCCATGGTTTAAAATAGCATGAAAGGGGAGGGGTTAAGAGAATAGCAGATGCTGGGCCCTACTCCTTGGGTTGGGATCCCAGAAACAGCACTTATTAGCGGGACCTCCAAGGGCAGATTACTTAACCTCTCCTTCCTCGGGTTTCTTGTTTGTAAAGCTGGGCAGAGTAACAGTTGTGCACCTTGTAGAATGGTTGTACAAATTGGTGTAACACACACACAGCTTGGAACAAGGCCTGGGGTACAGTAAGCAGCCCATGAGTATTAGCTAGTGCGATTACCAAAGAGACTCCCAGGCCATTTTTATTTGAAATTTTAACTCTTCCATATTTCAATCATTCTGAGTATTTTTTTAAATTAAAGATCATATAACTCAAAGAGCAGGAATGGTAAAGCCAGTGAAGTGTTTGATAAGAAGTGATAATTTCAGGCAAAACAAGTGTCATTTTTCATACACAACAAAGGTCACTTATTCTAGTGATCTATGATAAGATGATAAAGAAAATAATGAAGTATATTATCATAAAATGGCTAATAGATACTTTAAATATAAGCAAACGCACCCCCAAAGAATGAGCTATAAAATGAGCATACAATAAAGAAGAAAGACAATAATCTGTTAGGATATCATTATCGTAAACTTTCCCCAGAGGATGTAAAATATTAGGGGAAGAAAAGGAACATGTGACATTTAATGACAACTTATATACATTTTGAGTCTGAAAATAGCCCCCAAAACTCTAACGGTAGTGATTTCTCTAGAATACATGTACTTTTTTAATTCCACAAAATCATTTTGATGGAAACAGATGATCCTCTATTTGCTACGTCATGTTGGCAAAACGAGCAGCCAATCAGGAAGCCCTGGGCCAGCTTTCCCCACGTGAGGCCTGATGGCACATTTTCCATGGATGGAATAAACACTGCTGTATCAAACATTCCTGACAATGAGGGAGAACTCCGCTCGCATGTTTTTTTGTACTAGTGCACATAACTTTTTTCCCCTGTGGGTCTTCTGTGAGGCAAGGCAGTTGCCTTGGCTGTATGGAATTCAGCAAACAGAAATGCATGACCAGTGACCACACACTCGCATCTGGATGAGGTTTTGGCTGACTGTGCTTTGGGATTTTAACTCCAGCCACTAACAAGGATCCCCTTCTTTTTTGACTATATAAGTCAACTCTGAGAGCCACAGGGTAGAGTGAATTTTTTCTGTAGTTCCTTCCATGTCTGCTAAGCACAGAGAATGTAGGTAGCAGACATGGACTCTCCTGTCCTCTGTATCTCTTGTAGTTGGAGGTAGCAAAGTCTGGCAGAGAATGATGGGGGAAGGCGCCGTCTTCAAGAGTGCGGTAAAACTCATCCTTATCAACATGAGTGGAGAAAACAGATAAAGATATCTGACAGAAGGACACAATGGTCAGAAGCATAGCCTGGGCCTGGGCTTGAATCCAGCTCCACACCTAGTAGCCCTGAGACTTGAAGTCAGTAGCTTAACCTCCCTAAACTTCATTCTCTCATCTGTAAAGGGGGGGGGGGGTCATAGTGGTCTCCACCTTACAAAGTAGTCATGGGAATAAAACAAGGTGGTGCTTATAACATGCTTTATCTTGTATTACATGTTTCAATCCTCCCCCACACTCCTACAAGGTTGATAGTAGTGTATTCATTTTGCTGATGGGAACCTGAGACTCAGAGCCATTACATAACTGGCCCACAGTCACCCCACAGGTGAGTGGAGGAAGCCAGACCTTGGCCCAACACTGCCCAAAGGCTGGCGTTCATCACCCCTGTGCTGTGCACTCACTGGCCCGTGTCACAAAATGCCAGAAAGTTAGGGCTAGTGGGCTCTCGGACCACCTGAGCCAGCCCTTCCTTTCATAGGGGAGGAGTAACATTAAGAGTGGTTCAAATCAGATTAGGCCAAATTAATTTAAACTAAACTCAAGGGTGGAAGGTGGGTACAAGAAATCAGTTCTTTAGACTCTGCCCAACGGGTTTTCCTCTGTTGGCTTACATCCCCAGCAACAAATAGCAAAGAGCAAGCTGAGAAAAATGTTTAACTTAGACACTAAAATAACAAGGGTAGGACAGAGGTAGCAGGGTAAAGAAGGTGCCAGGTAGATCCTCTTTTTTTATCCAAAGCCTGTTCTAAAAATGTTGGTATAAAATCCAACCTTTTGTGAATTGCCAAAAATTTGAGATTTCCAAACCTGTCATTATTTATTAATTGTTCATTAAATATCTGTTAGCAAAAAACAATAGGTATTAGCCAAACCACAAAACAATGAACTTTATTGAGTGTAAGCAGAAAACTAGTCAACAAATTCCCAGCTATTCTTCCGTACTTCTAATATGTGCCTCAAATATACATCCTCAAAAACTTCAAAGAGCAAATTAAAATAAGTGAGTTGCTAAATGCCTGCGTCTTCTCTGGTTTCAGAATTCACACAAATTAGACCTGCAGAGTGTAAAGGTTTTACTTATTTAACTGGTCTCATTTATGTACTGGTCTGTGTATTTGAGAATGCTTTACCTATTAGTATGGATTTTAATACTACTGGGTTTAGATTGAATACCTGTAGAGGGCAGCATGCCATATTTATTTAATGGATGGATCCAGAATCTCTATTAATGGTGGTGTCATCATCATAATCATCATCATCATCATCATTATCATCATCATCATTGTTCTTATCAGATTACTGGGTTTTGATCTATTTTGTAAATTTCTATTGCAAAGTTGCAAGGTAGGCAACAGGTATATAATCTTCTCCCCTTTATGAATATTAATCATGTTCATTTTTTTTCTGACTTACTCTTTTACTTAAAATCCAAAGTCTCTCCCCCTTGCACACCACACAACTTCTTTCCTAGGTAAGATGTTGGCATAACATTCCACCATTCTGCTATTTATAAATAATTCAAAGCATTTTAACACAATATGCAAAGACCTATCACCAACAGAGAGCTGTGGGCAAGAAGAATCAAGTGGAAAGAAAGTGCCTCACTACGCTTTCACTCACACTAGCGTGTGGTCAGAAACAAACACTCCTTGTAGAATCTGTTTCTTTAAGATTCTAAAAATAAATTGATCTGTAAGTGACTTTGCTGTAATACATACAGTGAGTCACATCAAGGAGTAAGAGCCATTTATAGAATGTGAACTAAACACTGGCCTGAGACAACCATTTAACCCTCAGCAAACAGAAGTGGTATTTCAGATTGTGCAGAGTTTGATCTGTAAAGCTATTTTGAAAGATAAAGGTTCTTTTTTTACAACTCTGGCTAAAAATACGAGACCATCCCCAGAGGCAACCACAAAGCCAAAACATTTGGTAACAGGACAACCAAGTATCCATCTACGAGTGTACACTCAGGCCCAAACATATTACACATGCACCAGTATTCACATATAGGGACCATATTTGGGGCAGAGTAGGAAGTTGTCATTTCACACACTCTCCTATAAAGAAGTAGATGGGAGTGGTTTGTCTTGCATTGCACAGTGGTTTAGAGTGGGTTTGTGTGGCCATAAATAAGTCATTTAACATCTTTGGGCCTCAGTTTCCTCATCTGTAGAATGGAAATAATTATAGTCCCTACCTCAGGAGGCTGATGCGAGGATTAAATAACATACTGCATATAAAGCACTCAGTACACATACTAAACTATTAAGAAACGTCAGCTACAATTCCGCTCTCCTCAGCCCCGGCAGTCATACGATAGTGCATCTTTGGGTTCCCCTTCGTTGCTAGAACATGTCATTGTAATCTTGTAAATAGCTGCCTTAGGGGTCATGCCTGATGGCTCCAGGTTAATAAGGGTTTTCTTTCCCCTCCTGCATGGCCGATGTAATGAACATGCTTAAGGGGACATAAGACTGGAGGGAGAAAGGGTGTGTGCATGTGTGTGCGTGTGTGCGCGTGTGTGTGAAGTGGGGGAGAGGGAGGGAGATAGAATGCGTGTACACGTATAAGAATTCACATTATGACAAGAGGAATTTGTTACTCTCCTCACCCGAGTTTCTCACAGGCAAACATGTCAACATTGCCTGCACACGGATCTCCAACCTGGCACACGGTAAAGACTGCATTGCAAGGAACATGACTTCAAATCACAATGTGAATCACTGACCTCCGCCCTGGTAATAAGATCTCTTTTGGCCATTGTACAATTAGAATCCACCTGAGATTTCTTAACCATCTATTTGATAGCACATTGGCAGCAAGTATTAGGAAATTCCATGTTGGTGTTTGGATGAGTCTTTTTCATTGATAGAGCTTACTTGGATTACATATTCCTCAATTAAAACATTGAATCAGCCCTTTTTAGTTTTCTTTCTACCTCTGGATACGTGTTATCCTTAATATATTAAGTTGCATCAGAATGGATGCTGGTATGATGCCACCATCCTGACTTTCAGGTGTGGCTTCAGGGTCACACAGAACGCTGGTCTGCAAGGTTGACTTCACAGCACACCACGGACACGTTCTGCCACTCATGGGGGTGAGATCATGCTGGCGTGGATTTGTCACTCTTTTAAACGAATGGGGTTGGGTTCAATCTACTGACCTTGATCAGGAGGCTAGCGTAGCGATACAGTCTACGTAACACAAAACAAGACAAAATAAACAGGGGAAAACCACAGCACATGTGGCCACTTTGTTCAGAAGGTGACACCACTGAATTTGGTCTGTGAAGGTCTTGTCACATGAAAGCCTAGAAATAGCTATGACCTAAACATGGGGGTACGAGACGACCCATTTAGAAATGAATGGACACATTCCATTGTGGTTGTATAGTGGTTAAAATCTATTTTGGGGCAAAAGGGATATTGTAAATACTTTCCTTTGTTCATAACTATCATAACCCAAACTTTCTGGCTCTCCACATTTTTCAGGAACCCTGCATGCCAGTAATATTTTACACGCTATTGACCAGGCAAACGTTTTTCTACCCAGGAGGCAGGGCTCCCTATGAGCCTTCTGAATCCTCAGGGCCAGCCAAGGCTAGATTGGGCCTCATGACCGATCCTGATCTGGACATCTCTAGGGGCTGCCCTAGTCACACTGCACAATTCCAAGGCCACTCAGTTCTGATGGCCCTTGGGAGATGCTGCCATATTAGGCATGTGGAAATGTTCATGTCATCCTGAAATTATTTTGGGAGTAGAGATTTAACATAACTTATTCGATCAGCATTCAATTCCAAATTTGGGACTAGGTTTAGGTGAAATCCATGTGAGGGGCTTCTCGCTGATTGTGTAAAATGTTATTGCCAGCAAGCATTCCTTCATTTTCAATACCAACTAGATCATTTGATTCTCCCTTTGGTGATAGCATTTCTATGGCAGAGACATGGCCATCTGCACAGACACCTCCTGACTCTAAAGTGGTTGGCTGGACAGGTTCATTAGTGAATTCAGGTCAATCTGTAGCCTCCTTCCCCTTGACCACAATGGATGCCAATAGCAGGGTTCAAACAGGAGGAGCCCGGGGCCATAGAAAAGTGAAGAGTGCAGGCATTTCCTGGATATATAGTTCTGACTTAGTGTCTCTTTAAGGCCAAATACAAATTTTATCTAGGAACTGTTACCCTGTGAACAACTTCGTCACCTAGGAAAATTCTTTCTGGAGACAATGATGACCTTTCATTAGCGATGTGACCTGTGGGAAGACCTGGAGATACCAAGACATGGCCCTCGTGGATGCGACTTTACCAGAATAGTGGACGCTGTCATGCTTCCTTTAATAACAGAATTCTCTTGTGACACTGTTCACTTAGACACTCAAGATAAATGGGACCACCTCTTCCAAGTGGATGGAGTTATGGAAGAAATAAAAGGAACGCCTTACAAGGCAGCTTTACTTATCAGATAGCTTCAAAACAAAGACTTCAACAAGATCAGCATAAAGGACTCTGGAATAGTTATTTCGGCATTTCCAAAGAGTAGGTTCCTTCTATTTCTGCTACCTCGGGACAAGAGAATAAATCAGACTGGGCACTGACTATTCCACTAAACTATTAATTTCTGTCTTTCACTGATAGGGTTCCCACTATATGTTAGATGGAGAGAACTTTTATTTATTGTTTAAATCAAACAACACTTTAAGCAAACTCATCAGTTCAAGGCTATTATATCATAATCTATTTGTTATTGAGTTGGATTTAGGTTAAAATGGAGGCTTTCCAGAGCTCAAAGTCTGGGGTTAGGGAGACCATGCCCTCCTACAAATGATATCAGAAGACCAACTGTTTGGTTACTCACCTAGTAAGATACCAGGGTCCTTTCATTGATAAATCAGTACAAAATAATTTATCATGTTAATGCCTTTCATCTTCCGATCCTATTATTTCTTATAGATTAATCTCTTATTAAAGCATTTTCAAAAGGTCATTAGCCAATGCCATATCCAATTCAAAAATGTACTTATATCAGTCTTAAGAACTGGCCAATTCTGTGAGGAAGATCTGAATAACCATATTAGAACACATTTTTTTCCTCTATTTAGAATCAGGGTCAGACCTTCCCAATTTTCAGAACCATTTTAAAAATCTCTATTTTGTTGTTGTAAGAACATATAACATGATATCTACCCTCTTAAATGTATTATTACACTTTACTACACATTATTATTGGCTATGGGTACCATGTTGTACAGCAGATTTCTAGAGCTTACACTGATGGTTTATGCCCATTGTTCAGTAACTCATTTCTCTCTCCCCGAAGCCCCTGGCTACCACCATTCCACTCTCTGAGTCTATGAATTCTATTATTTTGGATACCTCGTGTAAGTAAAATCAGCATTTTTTTGTCTCTCTGTGACTGGCTTATTTCACTTGCATAATGTCCTCATGGCCAGCAGGTAAATGAAAAATATCTCAATGTCACTAATCATCAGGGAAATGCAAATCAGAACCACAATGAGACTTCACCTCACACCTGTCAGGATGGCTATCATTTAAAAAAAAGTAAAGAAAACAAACGTTGGCGAGGCTGTGGAGAAACTGGAACCCTTGCACACTGTGGGTGGGAATGCAAAATGATGCAGCTACATTACAAAACAGTGTGGATGTTCCTCAGAAAAATAGAACTATCATGTGATTCAGGAATCCCACTTCTGGGTGTTTATTCAAAAGAATGAAACCAGGATCTCAAAGAGATATTGGCACTAGATGTTCACTGCAGCATTATTCACAGTAGCCAAGGTGTGGAAACAATCTAAATAAATGTCCATCGACAGATGAATGGATAAAGAAAATGTGGTCTATACCTACAATGGAATATTACTCTGCCTTAAAAAAAGAAGGAAATTCTTCAATCTGCAACAACAGAACCATGTTCTTTTCAGAAAAGCTGACGTTTCAAAATCGTTTCTCTTCTCTCTAAGGATTAAATATAATCTGGCTCAAACTATAAGGCATGAATTATTGTACCATCGTAAAGTTATTGCTTTGAGACTCTTCTCCAAATCAAGTCCATTTCATTATAATGAGGCCCAAATTGTGCAGAAGTGTGCGGGTTGTCAAACCTCATTTTTAAAAAAGTCTCTTGCATTCAGGCACGAGAGTGAGTTTTGAAAAAAGTAACCACTGGTTAAAAACTGGAAAGGACAATAGTAGCTCATGATGTTTGTATGGCATGTGACAGGTTTCGCAGTAATTTTTATTTTTTTTTACCATGAGGTAGGCAGAAGACTCACTATTTTAATACAGTTGAGGCTCAGAGAGGTGCAGCCTTTAGCCCAAGGTCACACCTGGAGCATGAGACCACAATTCAGGTTTTCCAACACGGTGTCCAGTGCTGTTTTCCCACATGCCTGTGGCTCCCTACAAGACTTGGAAAAAGCCGTCTTGTCCCCAAGGGTTGCTTCACTGTCATCCCGGAGTGACAGAGGTAGGTTTAGATGTGTGGTTTTCCTCACTGAAGATGATGGTGTTTGTCTCAATGTAGAATGACAGGGGGAAATCAATATGCAACAATTTTCTAATAGCTCTCTCAGCATCCGCCCCAATTATAGTAGGCAGATGAGAGAGAAGGCATTGGCCCAGCAGACACGGTTGCCGTTAGGAAACATGCTTTGTGGTATCCAGGCATCCTCTCGGCTGGATGGATGGTAGATTTGGACAGCCCTTCTCTCCCAGACCCAAATTATGGGCATCTCATGCAACCTTGGCGCCGTGCTGGCTGAATTCAAACCCCACGTCTACTGTTTACTAGCTGTGGGCCTTTGAGCAGGTTATATAACTTCTCTGTGCCTGTTTTCATAAATGGTGACGACAATGATCTACCTCACAGGACAATTTAGGGGCTTTAATGAGATAAATTTAAAGTGCTTAAAATAGGACTTGGCAATGTGCCCAATGAGAGCAGTTATTTTTTATTATCTTAACAAATGAGCCCCACGATTTCTTTATCTATAACGTGAGAATAATGAAAAGCCCTGTAAAAGAATCAAATTAGACCCTGTCTTTGGAAGTTCTTTATAAATCATAAAATGCTCAGCATATCTAGAGAATGGCTGCTGTTGTCTTGAAAAGAGAATTACAATGTCTGAACTATACCCATCTTCCTATTGCAAGGAATTCCTCCTTTCTCATCAAACCAAATGAGAAGAAGTAATGTATGTTCTGATTGCTAGACTAACCCCATGGGGAGTGTGTCAGGTGGGAATCAGGGGGTTGGAGGTGTGGTATAGTCAGGGGTGGGAGCTTACCCCCAGCCGGGTGGGCCTCCACCTCCCAGGATGGGAGGCCTGTCCCAGCTGCCTGTGGGTGTATCTGTGTGTAGATCTAGGATCGGAGAGCCTTACTAGTCCTGCAGGATTACCTGGGCAAAGCCACAGACTGCCTGGAGCCTCCAAAAGTGGGACAACCGCTTGCTGCGTGGGTGGCTACTCAGGGGAGCCTAGGGCAACACCAGCCCCCAAATCAGAACGGTAACTGAAGGAGAAGCAGATGTGTTGATGCAGGGTCAAAAATAGAACGAAACTGATTTCTCCAGAGTTTGAGATGGCATGCTATTTTTGACAAGATCAGAAAGGAGTGCAGCTGATATAAATGAGAAAAACCTTTAAAACATCTCTTCCTCTTTCTTTAGCATCGTGGTCTCACCCGGTGACGCACACGGACTCCAAGCTCTACCGTCTGTAAGGAAGACATGGGCATGGGCGCCAAGTGGGGACAGCGATTCCCCGAGCCTTTTCCAGTTCCCTACGTGTGCCTGGATGGCCCCCTCCCTGCCAGCTTCCTCTGGGTGAAGTTCTATCCAGTTTTCCACGTTCAACTTCAATACCATCTCTTTTACTTAGCTGCCTTTCAATCCTCCATCTAGAACGACTGTATTTCCCCATGTATAAGACGCACCTTTTGGGGGCCCAAAATTTGAAAAAACAAATGTATTACATCAAGTTTTTGAACTCAAGTTTTATTCATCATAAAATTCATACAACTCCTCATCACTGTAAAAAAAAATCTACAACGACTGTATAAGACGCGCCCAGTTTTTAGACCCCAAATTTTTCAGAAAAGGGTGCGTCTTATACATGGGGAAATACGGTAATCTCTTCCTACCGCACCCTCATGAAACTTACACTTGTACACCTTTCATGCAGTGCTCTCAAAGTTCACCTTGTTTCATAAGGAGTCGTGCAAACTATCTCTGCCCGACTGGCTTATAAGGAACAGCTCCTTGTCATATCTGTGTCACGGTGACACCTCCGCCACCTGCTGCTCAAAGGGGGCCGCTCAGTAAATATTCATCAAGTGAATAAATAAACATTTGCTGGTGATAATTAAATTGAACCGAGAACTTCATGGCCTCCCCTCCAGGAAAAGCTCTGAATTTGTGAAATGGAGCATTGCTCCTTCACCCTCTCTGACTCTTAGGGTTGTTTCATAACATCTCCTGCTAGGGACTGCGCCTATGATTCAATTATTAAGTGCCGGGGAGCAGCAGGCCTTCCGTGATTAAGTACTGGGTGAAACTGTGATAAAGGGAAGCCTCCATTCGCTCCTGGTTTCAGAGGCGAGAACTGTTGACATTATTTTTGTGCTGCTTCTGTTACAAGCCAATTGGTATTCAAATGGTAGATTTTGGAATTCTGTTTTCTGCTTTTTTCCCCCTACTCATTCCCTCGACCTGAGTCACTTTTAATACCTGTACCCAGAGTGGAATATAAGGCACATTAATGAGAAAGCAGAGTCCACATTTCTCATTTGGGACCTGCAACCGGGCTAAAACTAGACTTCATGCTTCTAACCTGTATTCAGTCATTAGGTGTCTGGGTAAAAGAGAATGAGGAACAGGTGGAAGAGGAGTGTGGCGGTAGGGTTTTTTATTGTATTTCTCCTCTAAAATTGGAGGTCAACTTTACCATGTAAACAATTGAGAGTTCTCCAGACATTGTTCTAAATTGCTTTTCCATCTCAGGGAACATCCCAAAAAGAGTCAGAGAGTTAGCGCCTCCTGACAGAAGCACCCCATGTTGCCTATGAAGCACTCTTGCCAATCCATTGAACTTGACTCTCAATTGAGTCTAGAAAGGTAATAATTATTAATCTACAGGAAATGGATGAAACAGAGAACTTGTTAAACTGGCACCATGGAAATGAAATCAACAATATTCAGATTGTACAAAACGCTACACGCTCCTCAGCAAATGAAGTGCAAGGACATATTGGGTTGTCGGAAAAGGCATGATGCATTTTTGCAACGAGAAACAGAAAAAATACGTCCTGACTTTTCCGACAACCCAACAGAAGTTTGGAGTGGGTGGCATGGATCTGTGACTGATAACAGAAGATGTGGTAAATTTATACAATGGAATATTATTCAGCAATAAAAAAGAACAAAATCTTGCCATTTGCAACAACAAGGATGGACCTAGAGAGTGTTATGCTAAGTGAAATAAGTCAGACAGAGAAAGACAAACTGCCATATGGTTTCACTTATATGTGTAATCTAAAACAAAACAAATGAACAAACAAAACAAAACAAAAATAGACTCACAGAAACAGAGATGAAACTGATGGATGCCAGAGGGCGGGGGGGTGGGGGGGGAGGAAGGGGGGAATGGATGAAAAAGGGGAATATCGTCAATAATATTGTGATAAGTTTGCACAGTGACTACTAGACTTAGTGTGGTGATTACAACATAAAGTATATTAATGTTAAATCACTATATTGTAGGCCTGAAACTAATATAATATTATATACCAACTATACTTAAATTTAAAAAATAAATAAAAGTAAAAATGTACTTAGGATACATGTCAGCTAATTTCAATGTATGGATGGACCTTATTTCAATTCTGATTAAAATAAAGGGCACCTCTTTTCTGGGGCCCTGGAGTGGGAGATAGTGTTGGTCCAGCCCAGATCATGGAGCCAAGGAAGCTAGGCCAAGCTGGGCCACCTGGTCAAGGTCATGACAATCAAATCCCTGGAGGAGATGTCTCTCTTCTCCTTGCCCATCAAGGAATCTGAAATCATCGACATTTTCCCAGGGATATGCCTCAAGGATGAGGTTTTCAAGATTCTGCCCCGACAAAAGCAGACCTGCAGTGGCCAGTGGACCAAGTTCAAGGCATTTGTCACCACCTAGGAGTACAATGGCCATCTCTGTCCGGGTGCTAAGTGCTCCAAGAAGGTAGCCACTGCTGCCCACAGTGCCAATCATGCTGGCCAAAGTCTCCACTGTTCTTGTGAGGTAAGGCGACTGGGGAATTAGACAGGCAAGTCCCACACTGTCCTGGCAAGGTGTCTGCTTTCATGCTGAGAGCCTAATCTTTGTACTTATATAATACATTGAAATTTTCCACAAGAAAAAAAAGTGTTTAAAAAGTTTTGTTCAAACTCATAGATACAGAGAACATTTTGATGGTTGCCAGATGGGAGGGGGGCTGAGGCGATGGGTGAAAAAAGGGAAAGGATTAAGAAGTACAAATTGGTAGTTACAAAATAGTCTTGGGGATGTAGGGTGTAGCATAGGGAATATAGTCAATAATAACATAGTCAATAACACCAACTATGTATGGTGTCAGATGGATACCAGATTTATTGGGGTGATCACCTTGTAAGTTATATGAATGTCTATAATTATTGTGTTATATACCTGAAAGTAATATGTTTGTATGTCAACTGTAATTGAAAAAATAAAAAGTTGTTAAATAAAGACAAAAAAATTAAAAATTTCTAAAAGAAGTTTTGTTCACCATTATAAATGATAGTATTTTTCAACTGTTAAAAACAACAACAACAAAACGCTGAAAGCCAGAAAAGGGATTCACATATGAGTGGGACATAAGGACTCTCTCGGGAGTGATATAATATTAATAACCAGAGTATCCAATCTGTTTGGACTGAAGCCACACTAGACCAGGACAGGGGACCTGCTGGTGGTGAGGGTGATGTCTCAGAGCAAATGCACAGTTTCACTGACTTAGTCTTGGGCTCACTATGTATGTCATGGTTGACAATAGCAGCCTAGCCTCTGTATGTTTTAACCAACTAAGAACAGGACATTATAAAACTCTGTATTTTGCCATATAATTAAAAGATCATTCCATGACCACAAGATCAAATCCCAAATGGGTAGAATGAATGACTGCCATTTAAACAAGCTTTAAAATACCATAGTACCTACTGCCCCCTCAGCCCCCCAAGACATAGCAGATCTGAGTGCCCCAGGATGGCAAGAAGCCTATTTGGATTGCAAGTTGCCCCCAAAAGGATGCACTGGCTTGCACTTTGGAAAGGTCACCTATAACTCTCAGCCACCCCAAGACCATTTGTGTATTACTGTTGGGGTCATTACTAAAACCAAGATTTGAGGACCTGAAGAAATAGATTTCCACACATGTCTAATGCACTCATGCAGGTACTCACTGGCAAAATCTTGTCCAAATGGCATGAAATGAAATATGTCGTGTGACAATTTCCAGAAGGGACCCAAGGCAGGTAGTAACCAGTAATCAATGGGTCAAATCATAGCACATGGAAGGATCTCAAAGCTTACCTCTAACTTTGCCCTTCAAAAACTCAAATCCAATGCAGCATTCTTCATTCAATCCACATCAAGTCGAAATGATCTTTTATTCTGGGAATAATGACTTGATGATTTGACCCCTATGAGTCATAAGAGGCCCTTTGTAAAGGGCCCTGTGACACTATGTTAACACACATTTAAGACTCAGTTGTGTTCATATTATGTTCCTATCAGTCCTCCATCTTCACCACATCTAGGGCTGGGTTCTGGGCCCCAGCTCAACGAGTGTCCTCAGATTCAGACCCAATATACTGCAATGAACCTTAACAATTCTTAGAAGATCACAGAGTTACAACGAAACTGGTGTTCAAGGGGAAAAACATATTTTTAGTAATTTGGTCAAAACAAGAAAAATTAGTAAAATGCTCAAAATGTTGAAATAATGGGATTGCCACTATTTCATTACCGCTTTGCTGAGTAAAGTGAAGACATTTTCCTTCATAGCTCCAGCGAGCAGGCACACATTTATCAGTGAGGACGCTCTACAGTGGGTGTCTAATAAGATACACTAGTCCTCTGGGTAATTCTAAATTCCTGCATAGAAAGCGTTTGGCTTCTTTTCCTTGAATGACCGCATTTGGGGAATGAACTGAAATGGCCAGTTTTCAATACATCTACGAGAAGAGTTAAGCACAAAAAACCTCGTTAAACAATAATGGAATTTGTGTGTGAAACATTACACTCTTTGAACATTTTTGAGAAAGTTACTCTCTGCTTTCCCCTCCGACTAATAACAATTCAACATTATTAACGTAATCCTACTGACAGGTAATTTCTGACATGAAATTTATTACCGGCTTGCCCTTGGAGGGCATGTCTCACTATTAACGTTTCCTTTTAAAAGCTATAGCATACATTAGATTCTCATACAGCATTTCCCCGTGTTTTCCTTGGAAACCCCTGCTTTCTGTGGTATTTTACACTGCCCAAGTCTGTTTTAACTCTGTATCCTTACACTCACACACACACACACACACCCTCCTCTCCAATGCCCAACACTGAAGCATAAGCAACATGAGTAGAGCATACATTTAAATTAGTTTCTCCTGCACCTAAATGGGTATGTGACTGAGTGAGTTAGAGGGTTTGAATTGAGCACGATCATGCCGGGAAACGAGAGGGCGGCAGGCTGCGGATGTTATCCATCTAGGGCCAGCGAGACCGGCCAGCACACACCTTGATTGGTGCTCTCAGGCTTTCAGGATGCAGGACACACGAGACTCTTCAGCACAGAGCTGTGATTCTGACTCATTCCGAGAAACGAGTTTTCACCTGGTGAGTCAGCATGCAGCTAGGTATTTCCCTACCTGTGTTAACCATACAAGGGCATTGCTACCTGGAGAGTTAGCTCATCAGCCCCAGAAGGAAACACACACCATCTCTGCTTTTTTCTGAAACAGCTTTACTGGGATCATGAGCTCATAGGCTAGGGCTGACTAGGTGGTGTCCTTCCTTTGAAAGGGGGGACATCCTCTAAATGGCTTGCTAGCTGGCAAAGCAGCAAGTTGACAAGTGAAAGGGAGATTGATTGATTGATTGATTGATTGATAGATTGACTGATATAGAAACAAGATATAAAAAGGTTCCATTACCTCAAAAAACTCCTTTGCCCCCTTGGTTGTCAACCCCTCTCCCCACCCACCATATTTATTTTAAAATAATACGTCGATGATTTATAATGAAGACACGAATTCACCTGCACACTGATTCATGGACATCTTTTATCTTGTGCTTAATATAGTTGCAGGATTCACGGGTGACAGGCTTTGGGGACCCTCAATACCACCAGGTTGAGGAAGTGTTGGGGAGGCCTATTGCTTCACATTTGCCATAATGGAGATCCTATTTCTGCAGAGAAGCATGTGCAGGAAGAATTCCATTAGGTAAATTCTTAGCCCCCTAACTCTTCCTCGGAGTTTAAGAGGAAGACTTGTATTTCCCCTTAAGTTGAAGGAGAAGACCAAGTTCCCATCAGTCTCTCACCTCAGTCAGATTCTCACTGGGCAAAGCTGGGGATACACTCACACTCTCCCCTACCTGGGTCTGCAGACTCACACACATATATAAGTCTGTCTTAGACACACACACACACACACACACACACACACACACACACACACACACACACGATACAGAGGCAACACAGAAACTGCCAAGACAGGCTGCACTCCAAGGTCGTTGTTCAAGTTCCAAAGTCACGACTGGGCCTTCCAGGCCCAGAACTGTGCAGAAACCTGGGCTGCAAACCCTCCAGCCCGAGAAGCTGGGACTGACCTGCGGTCCTCACACATTAGGGACGAGTTAAATTCCTCGGTGACTGGGCCATTAGCAGCTCGGCCATCCATTTTTCATTGGAAGGAGCCTTTTTAAAGGTTGAATTTTTATCTTCGGGAGGCCTGTAAATGCAGTTCTTATGTTTTCATTGGGTTTATTTTAGCCTGGGGGATTTAGGCCCCTCTGTTTAGGCAGTAAATTTTCCCCTTTGTGTGAATGTATGTGGTTAATATACTTAAAAATCCATCAGGCAAGGCTAACAAAAATGCAGCCGCCTTTACACAGAAGTTTTTGGCAAGAGCGTAGTCACTCAGGATGGCTGTGCGGTGCTTATAATTGAATTGTGGTCACTAAGCCGAATGCTATCAACTTCTGTAAAAACCCAATGCCAGATACATCTGAGCGTGCTTTTCACCACCTTCCCGCCGCCCGCTTCCCCTTGTTGCCAGCTCCCCTGTTCGCTCTGCTGGCAGAGTGCAATGGAGAAAGAAAAAAACCCCAAAACTAATGAACAGGAGACACTGCTGCACCAGAAAAGATGGACTCCAGGGCCCAAAAGGACAGAACGGAAGACATGACAGCATGAGTTACAATGCTGGGGAGGCCAGTGAAGCAGAAGCAACTCGCGAAAAGAAAAGCCACAATACCAAGGTCCTGCAAGACGCCCTTGGAAGGCGTCCAACTCTCGGTGGAGAACAACGTTAACACTTAGCCATTCCAAGCGACATTGTATGATGCTAGCAGCACAGATTCCAGGGCCCCCAGGGTCCCCCTCACAATGGTCACCTCAGTAGGCTGGCCGAGTGGCTCAGTTGGTTAAGAGCTCGCTCAAGAGTTTGAGCTCTGAGCAACAGCAGTTCGATGCCAGCCCGAGCTGAGCAGCCGCTAAGCTACCAATAGGTAGCAGGATGGCTCAGCTAAAAAACTAAAAAACAAAAAAAACAATGGTCACCTCAGAAATCCCCAGTCCATGAGCTGACCTTTCCTCCTTCCTCCTCTGACCCCATGTGCCCACCTCTCTGCCATCTCCTTCACAGACGATGTCCTCTGACATCTTCCTTGTCAACCACAGGCCAGTGTGCAGGACAGCTGTGGGCTTTGGCCGACGAGCACGCAGCCTTCACAACTGAGCAACCGCCATTGCCGGCAAACTACTGCCACATACCCTAGGGCCACAATGCAGCAAGTTGACCAGATTTGAAACAAAAGGAGAAAAGCAACTCATCGGACACCATCATGGCAGGAGGAAAGAAGAAAATCCTGCCATACAATGCTCCTTACCCGAAACACAAAACCAAATCAAAATAAAAATACACGCAGTATTGTTCTATGTAAAAGCTACCTTGTTCATTAGGTTAAACGGATAGCAAAATATTTCCTATCCCTGCCGGGCATTGCATTCATCCAACAAATATTATTCTAAACAGATACTTACTAAATGTAACGATCGTACCTGGCTCTTTCCATGCATAAGCCCATTCCACATGCCATGTAAAGAACAGAAAAAGCACTTTAGACTCACTCACCATCCAAAGGTAAATTCTGCTCCTGAAGCTCAGGAGCCTAGAAGTAGGTAAGGCCAGGATTTTGAAATTCAACCCAGTCCAAATGGCCTCAAAGCAAAGGACAAACTGTCGCACAGTCCTAGGACCTAAAAGAAACTAAGCCATGCCTAAAATGCATGAATCAGAGGAGCACACATTTCTCAAAAATTAAACACACAAGTTGCTACCCAAGAATGACTGTGCTAATTCAAATTATTGCTGCTTACCACTGACAGAGGTTGCATAACTATCTCAGGTCTCCATTTTTAGAAAACTGTAGTTGCACCCCTGACACTCTGCTGTAGATGGTAAGCTCCAAGAGGAGCTATATGATTGTTTTTATTATAACCACAGATACAGCATGATATACAAATAGAGTATAATGAATGCTGACATCTAATTGCTATTGATTCATATGTATGCCAATAATTACCAAATCCCCCCTTTGAAATTAAGGTAGATAATTTTAGAAGAAATGTAAAGATCCTATTCTTCTCATATTTGAACCAGGTGATACTTAAGCTTACACATAACCAACAGTCCCTATCATTAACCTTGACTGACCTAAGGATTACTCATATATCAACATATGTCAAGCCATCAAGCTGCCCAACGCCCCGAGGAATTTCAGAGCACTGGTTTCAAGAAAACGAATGACCTCTGAAGGAGTGAACATTGAAATCTGACTTTCTAAAATAGTTTTAGGGTCATCTACATAAGTCCTTACACTCTGGATTTTAGCCTGGTCAGTGTTCTGTGCTCTGTGTGTGTGTGAGTGTGTGTGTGTGTGTGTGTGTGTGTGTGTGTGTGTGTGTGTGTGTGTGTGTGTTGGGGGGCAGGACGGGGGGGATGGCCAGGAGGCAGGGAGGCAGGGAGCATCCTAACAGAGCAAATTCTGCCTGGCTCTGACGATAGACTAGTTAGCAGCGTCCTTCACATCCTATTTCCCCTTTAATATTTCCCTCCCCTTCCTTTGTTTGAAATAACAATAATAACATTTTTTTAGTTATTGACAAAAGGATCTTTCTGGCAATTTACTGCTGAAGTCTTATGTTTCCATCTACACTGCTCTATCCCCACCACTATCAACAATTCACAACCGAAAGAAAATGGAACAGTATGGAATCTGTGAACACACACGAGGAGGAAAAACATTCCTTGTCTTGTTTTCTCCTGAAGAGTGAGAAAAGGCACAAACCAAAATGAAGGGTAAAAGGAGTGTGTGTGTGTGTGTGTGTGTGTGTGTGTGTGTGTGTGTGTGTGTGTGTGTGTGAAATCTGTATGGTACAAGAGGAAGTCATATAAGATCTCTCAGTGCCCTAATGTCATGATTAATAAACAAAGCTCACAGCCAATGACATTACCCAGGAAATACAATGTCCTGTGCTGTTCAGTGTTTGTTTCAAAGGGCAAAGTCTGGAGGAAAACAAAGGAAGCCAGAGGGAGGAAGAGAAATTCAGTTTAATTGTGCTGCTGTGAGCTCTAAAAGCAAGCCAAATTTCAAGTCTGGCTTTTTTATTTTGTTAGGGGAATATCTTTTCAAGTCTGCACATGATAAAGAAAAATCTATTGGTATTGGCCTTCCTTTGGATAAGCCAGTGCTCTATCATTTCATGGTTTTACAAATAAAAAGGCATTACACCACTTCCCTTCCAATGCACCATACTTCCAGAGTTTGGTCTTGTAACTAACTCAGAGTTGCGTGCTTTGTGAAAACTCAGGTCCTACCTGGTTTAAGGTTTTTCAGGTCCACGAGGGACAGCTGAAATGGGTACAATTTTCTCATATGGCAGCAAAGTGGAACCAGCCCGTTACAATGGATTGGATCCTCCTGGTGATGGGTGCATTAGAGGTGCATGTGCACCTTCCAGTCCCTGGAAGGCCTCGCATGCCCCCCGTGCATGCATGTACACACTGCTCCGCTCCCACTCAGAGGACACACTGTGCAAAGTCTTTCTCCCTCCTATTTCCCCTTCTATTCAGCGTTGCGTCCTCACATTTTACATATTTTTGGATTAGTTTTATCCTAAAGCTCCAATATCGATATCTATGTCTATGTCCATGTCCATGTCCATGTCTATCTATCTATTTTGGTACCTTCTGAGGACCTTCACTCATTTTGCCCCCTCATTCCTACAATTCCTACCCCCGCCTCTGCCAACCACCAACCCATTCTCTGTATCTGTGAGGTTTGTTTTTGTTTTGTTTTTTTCTGTAAGATTCCACATATAAGTGAAATCATACAGTATCTGTCTGACTTATTTCACTTAGCATAATGCCCTCCAGTTTCACCCATGCTGTCTCAAATAGCAGGATGTCCTTTGCTACAGCTGAATAATAATATTCCATCGTGTGTGTGTGGGGTACACACACACACACACACACACACACACACACACACACACACATCACATCTTATCCATTCATCTGTCAATGGACACTAAGGTTGTTTCCACGTCTTGACTATTGTCATAATGCTGCAATGAACACAGCGTCTAGGTATCTTTTTTTTTTTTTTTTTTACTACTTGCTCAGGTATTTTAAATACTAGTTAAGAGGTTACCATTTAGCCAGAATCTCTCTGAGATGGGTCCAGCAAGATAATCAGAAAATCACAACTTTTATATTTTAAGCCTAACAAGAGAAATCACAATTTAGTTTTTCAAAAGGCTCATTAAATTTGTCACCAGATAATTCTCTATTTCTGACTGCCTTATATGAGTAACATAAGATGGCATTTTTTTGATACTTTTTTTATTATTTTCAGGAGTACAAAGCAATGTAACACTTAGATATTTACACCCCCAATCTACTATCCCTCTAACATCGTATATAGTTGTTGCAATACCAATGACTATCTTCAAGGGTGGTGTTCTTGACACAATTAAAGAGGAAAGAGAAAAAAGGGCATACAGACAAGGAAAAGCCACATTGCATCTAACAAAGTTTGCAAAGGTTTAACAGGAACCAGTTCTGATTAGGAGCATTTTGTAATCAAGAAGCTGAGGGCAAAAGAATATTGGTGATTTCCTCTTCCTGAGGGCCCTTTTCCAGGGGTGAGTGGCTATTGTCACACCAAAGCTGCGCAGGTACACCTGAGGTGTCTGCCAGCAAAGTCACACAAGGGTGTGTGATTTGAATCAAGAGGACAAGGGGGTAGCTCACTAGGTAATTATTCACACTGTCTTAGCAAGGCAACATGAAATTAATATGTAAATTTTTTAAGTGAAAATAATAGTTTTACCCACAGGCATGGCATATCTTGAAGACCAAAATGTAAACATCTCTAATGAAGTAGAACAATCCTGTTTCATGAGATAAGTTATCTTTCAGTGGTATTGCATGGACATTTTAATCTTAGAAACTGTAAAAAGTGGTGGTTGCTATTAAAATATTGCCCCAAATATTTCCATGTACTGAGGACCAGATTAAGGGACAAGCAGGCAGGGAGGTGGCAGTAATACTTTACAAATTGTATCCTAATCACGATTTTTATCCAGATATAAGTTACCCATAATAAAGTTTATCCATTTCAAGCATATAGTCGATGAGCTTTGGCAAGAGTCTATCTGTGTCACCACCACCACAATCAAGATAGAAGATATCGTTGCCCCTCAGAAAGTTCTCTCAAGCCCCCTTTGCCACCAGTCCTCCTTCCTGAGCCACCAATGTCATGTTGTCTGTCTGTACAGAGCATCTTGTGTGTTCTAGGATCTCATGGAAGCAGACTCATAACAAATGTGTTCTTCTGGGTCTGGCGCCTCTAATCTCAGTGTGCCAAACCCGCCATTTTGCTCAGAGCCCCGTGCCCCTCACTCCTAGGTCTCCTGGGCAGGAAATCAGCCTTGACTCTGATAACAAGACCAGAAATGAACGAGTGCCATTTTTGAGAAAGTCTCTCAAATAGCAGGAAACAAGGAGCAGGAAGCAGCGAAGGTCAATTCCAGTTCATTTCCTTCAGGGGGGTTAATTTTAGCACATTGTTTGGGTTTCCCCAAAAAGATATTTTTGGAATAAGGGAATTCCAAGCCTGAAGGCCAGCGACAGAAAAGAAGAAGACCCTTTGGATCCTCTTTACCACAGACACCTTGAATTGTTGTATTTTTGACCAAACATATGCAAGAAACATGCTTGATGGTGAAATCAGGGGAAGAGTGCAGTTTTCTCACAATATCTAGAAGCACTTGTGCAAAATATAAAAGTATAAAGCAATTATGGATTTCTTATTTCTGAATCTACCAATATTCTTCTCACTTAAAAGTAAACTTTTCCTGGGCTTGGAAATTCGAAATTTTCACTTACCACTAGTTGACATCAAACACGAATACCTTTTTTGTGTAGTTAGGGCCAAGCAAGGGTACTTTTGGTTTCGTGATATCTGGTTCTCCACAGACCTGCTACTCTCCATATAAACTATCCCAGCATTAGAAGAATCCAAATTATCAAAATTATTAGTCTAGTCTGTTTCCTGATGTCCTTTAAGACCTTCCTGTGTGACTCAACTTTTTTGTTTTTTTTGTTTTTAATGAGAAAAGGCATAAATTGTTCTGTGTCCTAAGTCTTTATATAAACATCAGCTCTGGGTTCTATTTTCCCTGAAGCTGCTGTCACATAATGATTAGAAGAGAATATATTAATTCCTTCAGGGCCCTGGGGTATAATGCAAGTAATAAATCAATTTACATCATTTTTTGAAATAAAGCAAAGGGATAAATTAGTTAAAAATGATTTATTTCAGAGTAATGTTTGTCATTAAGAACCTTTCTACTTCAAATAAAATAATTTTGATCTTAATGATAGGATTATTTTAGTCTATGATATTGTAATAAATGAAAAAAAATGAAGGCACAAGACAGAAAACAACCAACATGATGTATGTTAAGAAGAAGGACAAAGAGGGCTGTGCTCGTGACTCTTATTATCTTATTATTTATTTATTTAGTATTTATTATTTTATCATTTAGTGAGAAATTATCTGTTGGATTCTGGCCCTAGCCAGAGCAATAGATCCTTAATTAGACAGATTATCTGACCAATACAAGACCATAGAAATAGGTTAACCAAACCACTAAAGTAGAATGAATATTGAATGTAAAAGAAGGAAGTTTTGACTTCTCTGAATGGTAATGCACCATCAGGCAATATGTAGCAGGTAATCTTGTTTTATATTATCTAGTCCTATAGGAAAAAAAAGGTTTATAAATAAACTCTTTTAACTATATATTCAAAAGATCAATGGCTATAAAAATGATCCCTTCACTGACACTTCTCAATGCTAATCTCTCACACACATACACATCTAAAGGCAGAAAATAAACAAACTGAGATTTCACCATAACATAAATTCTGTTAAATATCTAAGGTCAATATAAAAGAGAAACAGAATTTATCATATTTCTTTAGTATCAAGGGTGTGTGCAGAGGCAATAGATTCTAGTGAAAGGAGCAACAAAATAAAATTTTTATAACGAGCCCTTGATTCCTCACTTCCTGTCACGGAGACTGAATAAGTCATGACCCTTCTGCTCTTCTTTTGTTCTTTATGTTTAAAAAAATGTAGGGTGTCATTCCTGTGCTACCTGGATTTAGATAACAAAAAAGATTTCCATGAAATGGTTGGAAAACTTTGTGTCGTAAAAATGCAGAGGGTTACCACCCTTTTATGCACCCATCTCTCTAATACAGAATGCTACATATCCTTATGTAAGCACTACCCTTAAACTCGCGAAACACTCCAGCTCTTAGCCACAGATCTGCTGAGGACACATTCCTCTTTACATCAACAACGGTGAGACCTCTGTGAGTACATTTACAAATTATCTAAAGACCCTAAATCCACAGCAAAACCTTCCACACTCTGTTTCCTAAACTAAAAGTACAGCTGGCTGTAACTTACCAACTAACTAACCGCCTCACCAACTAACTAACTAAAACGTATGGGCATAAAACAGTCAGTTTACCAGGTTTTGAACCAGAATGGAAAGAAAAATCCAAATCCAAAATATGGGCAGAAAAGGGTTCCAGACAAAACAGTTATTATTCCTCAAAAACATCACACTCCTTGGAAGACCTACAAGCTAAAAACAAACTCCCACGCTGGGATGTCACACACATTCAGGCTGCAGTCATTGCTCCTTAGCAGTCATTGCCAACAAAGGCCTTCTTTGAGACAGTTTCCACCTGGTTGGGATACCCGAGTTCTGAACAGTCAACTGTATGCCAGATGCATCTTCTCCCTGTTTTGCCACCTGGTGCCGATAGGAAGGTCACAGGAATAGTGATAAGGGAGCTGGTACTATATGAAACAAGGATTTGAATGAGCGACTGCCTGATTCCTCTTTAAATGGGACTAAAAGTCCTCAACAGATAGGCTGTGATTAAAACAAAACATATTGGGTCATATTGGCTAAGTTCTCAAAGGCCGTGGAAAAATTATTCTGCAGATCTTTTAGAGTTCATCTAATTACACTACACATAAAGGTTTCTGTTGCTGACTCTTTACCTGGTATCAGTGGAATACAGTGAATTTATAAATTTGGGGGTAGGATGAAGTTGCTGGCATTCAAAGAGCAGTCATTCAGTCAGTCTTTTAAGTGATTATCATGAGTGCTGGAAAGGAAATTTCATTGTCTTGTCATGGTAGGATTGTGGAAATCAATTAAGTTGAAATCAAATTAGAAATAAATGTATCTTTGATTTTTCGACTTTTTATGTTGAAATAATTACAGGTTCAGAGGAAGTCACATAAAAAGGTACAGGGAGGTCCTGTGTACTCTTCACTCAGCTCCCTCCAATGGTAACATCTTGCTTAATTATAGGACCATGTCAAAACCAGGAAATAGGCCTTGGTACAATCCACAGAGCTTATTTCACCAGTTTTACATGCACTCATTGTGTGTGTGAATGTGGGTGTGTGTGCTTACTTCTGTGAAGTTTAGCACACATGTAGAATTGTGTAGTCACCACTACAATCGATACAGAACTGTCCCATACCATGAGGATGACATATGATACCCCTTTATACCACCTCTGCAGCTCCTCCGTCAATCCTAACTCCTGGTAACCACTAATCGGCTCTCCATCTCTATTATTTTGTCATTTCAAGACTGTTACATGAATGGAGTCATACAGCATGTAATCTTTTGAGACTGGCTTTTTCCATGAACTATAATTCCCCTGAGATCCATCCAAGTTATTTCATATATCACGAGTTCATTACCTTTTATTGCTGAATAATATTCCATGGTATGGATGTACCACAGTTTAATAAACCATTCACCCTCTGAAAGACATTTGGAAACACAGCCTTATTTTAAAATAGTCCAAATTTGTGAATTCTGACACAGATCAAATTAGTAGTATAAAAAGAAAACATCTGTCCTTAGTGGATGAAAATATGCCATACCATAATCTATTCATAAATTGATTATACGGGAATATTTTTTTTTCTTTTCTTTCTTTATTTTTTATTGTTAGTTTCAGGTGTACAGAACAATGCAATAGTTATCCTTTTCACCCTTCACGCAGAACCAATCCCCCTCCCCCATCTACTGCCCTCCCACCCCCGATATCATGCTTATCTATTACAATTCTATTGACTCCATTCCCACTCTCTACTCCACGTCCCGTGACTATATGTATATATAATTATAGTTGACATACAATGTTATTCAACATCAGCTTCAGAAATACAGTGCGGTAGTCAGGCCTCTACACTTCATAGTCAGTGTCGAGGCCTGACCACTATACGGGAATGTCATACATTTACTTCATGGCTTTTACCTTTTGGTAACTATATAACATTCTCAATAACATGTCCTAATTTTATTGTACTTAAAAAACCTCTATTAAAAACTTTTTCCTGCCCAAGCATACCTTTTTTGTTCTAGACTTTTATTCGGTAACTTAACTACAGTAAATGCTTCAATGGCCCCCAAAGAGTCCAGAATTTTAAGAGATATCTATATTTGTCCAGACAGAAGAATTGAATCATCAATCTCCAAGACTGCTGAGTGGTTTTGATCTGCCTTGCTTAACTTCTCAGTTGTTTTATATACTGAAATATTCCCACTGCAACTAGAACTTCCAAGTGTAGAGTTGTCTTTCCTTTTCTGTCATATTAAGCTCTTAAGACACCACACATAATAGTGAACATATGGTGAGCACTTGCCATGTGCCCAATGCTTATGTGATAACCCCTCTAGGCATTGTAACTATCCTTTGAAATTGCTTCTATTGTTATTTCCATTTCACAGATGAGGAACTTGAGGCCCAGAGTGGTTGAGGTGCCTTTCTCCTGGTCACATAGTTAGCAAATGGTATGCTCAGGTTTCAAGCCCACGGGGTCTGGGTTCTAGCACATGAACCTTTGATGCTGAGCTCCCTCTACTTTGCCACCTTCAAAGTGTGCATCCCTCTTGTCCAGGTGGGTAAAAGTTTTTTTCATTTCCAACCCACTTCTTTCTATTTTGTTTCACATTGCTCCTACTTTCGTAGGTTATTTTTTTTTCTTGTTACCATCTGTGTCTATAGAACAATTCTTATTTTATACTTCCATCCACCCTTCCCATTACACTAAAATAGTACAGGTATCACATTCCCTCCCCCGAAAGAAGAGAGTTGAAGGAATGCCCAAAGTTTCCCCACGATGAAGTCCAACATGGTAATTATTTGAAGGGAGATCATCTGTTCTTGGGAACTTTACATGTTCCCTTCCTTTAGTACTTTGGTTCCCTCATTTTGGATCGGATACTCAAAACTAGAAAGTGGACAGAGGAAAAAGAAAGAACGTGAAACTCATACTGTTTGAAACAACGTTTACAGAAACTCTAGCGACATGAAGTAGGAGTAGGGAGAAAGGAGACGATTCTAACTCTTAGCTGAAAGGTATTAATTTGGTCTGAGCTATTTATTTACCTGTGCAGTTAATGAGGCGCACAACTCCTTTGGAGGAAATTACATCTATTTGAAGGCCCTAGGATACATAATGAAAATATTTTTTCGATCGTTCCCATTTCTGTCCCTCACACCTTTGGCTTTTATGCAACATGGCCAATGGTACACTTCTTCCACATGTTACCTTTCATTTGTAGTAGAATGTGAATGATCTGAAAAGTTTGCCTTTCCCTCCCACCAAATCTTGAAGCCAACGAAAAGCTTCGAAAGATGTCTGGCCGGCAACACTTTTCTCTCTCACGTAAATTGTGCACTAGCCAGGTCCTTCTCCTGCCCGTCTCCCTCCTACCATCCTTGGTTCTCATATAATTAAATTAAACCAACACAGGCATTTGCCTGCTACGGTGAGTTTTATCGCAACAGGGATTCTCAGGGAAGCCATGCTAACCATACGAAATTACTCACTAGGCCCACTGTCTGATCTTCACACAGCTGCTTTGATTAATGCTGCGTCTTGTTCCTGGGTGCTTGGTTGGGCATGCTGAAGAGATGTCAGAATCGTTTTTGCACTGCTTCTCCACTTCCTGTTCAGCAACTCTTGGATTCAAGTAACATTTTCTTTCCAAGCCACCAAGGCACATTAGGGAATTTAGGGAGAGGCGAGTGTTAAGGAAGAGAGGATACAAGGCTAGTCTGGGAACATGGGATGTAACAGATGGGGGTATGGACTCGGAGGTGAGAAAAAAGGAAGGAAGGGGGCAAGAGTCTCTAGCAAGTAAATGTTGCCGACACCCCTCACCAAACCCCCACTCTTACACAAACTCTTCACCATAAACACCTCAGTGCCTACCCTCTCAATGTGGTTTGGTTCCTTTTAATAACTCAATTGTTGATCCCCTGCGAACGTCGCAAGAAGGAAAAATCAAATCACAGGGGGCATTTCTATAAAGCTAGGTCACGTCGCAAAAGTATGGACAACAGATATCTTAAAGATCACTGTGTAACAACTCTCATACTCAGGCATGGACTAAAATATTCCTGACCCATCAGATGGCTTACAAGGACAATATGATCATCAAGGAATAAAGGTCTAGCTAAAATAATTAAAAAACAAAACAAACACAAAAACAACTGGGCCTGTCCTGCAACTTTAAGAACCAAAGTTCCTCGTTCATAAGGCAGAAATAGGTTTTAGAATTTTACTAATTTGCAACAGTGCAGAACTATTGCCATGTGTCATTACACACTTAGGGACTCATCCTTTACAGGGGCTATGCTGTGAAATGGGGCGTCTACCTTGGTGAGATGAAGTATCTGTAAAAAACCTTCTGAATACATCTCCCCCTTCTCCCAATATACAGCTTCATGTTAATAGTGGGCCAAGATGCTTGCAAATATAATCTTGTAAAATTATCTTAATATTTCCAGACATTCTCATGGATTGAGTTTTAATTAGTGGGTAAGAATTAAACCCAAGAATATGTATTTATGGGCTTATTTTCACATCTTTTGTAATTAGCTTATTTGAGGAAGAAAATCCCAAATGAAATCTGAGATAATACAGCATATTTCTCCCTCCCCCCCTCTCTCTCTCTCTCTCTCTCCTGTATATACTTCAAGTGAACTTAAAATGAAACTTTGAGAGACTTAAGCTACAGTAACTTTGTTCAAAGCTGGAGCTCCAATCACCTCCTACAGATCAAATTGCCAACACAACTTGAAGAAAAGGGTATGGTTCTAATCTCATGTAATTTACTGTATGAAATTAAGCATCTTTTTCCTACAGAAAATTCTCATCAAAATTCATCAGTCAACAAAACAGGAGCAGGGTTGAGGTTGGTATCAGACATCCTGAATCAGAAAAGCTATAAGTCTCATTTTGCCTTTTCTAAGTGGCTTAAGATACCAAAACAAAGCAAAACAAAACAAAACAAGAAAGAAGGAAAAGTGAAGTACCCGTCACTTATAAAAACATAATAAAACTTCTTTCCAATAAAATACATCATAGAGCATAAAAATAATCCTGCCCACCCAAGACCCCACTGAAACTCTGTAGGGAAAACTCTCTAGTTGTACCTCCACTGAACTTCTTAACACAATCAGGTCACTCACACAGAATGCAAATTGAGCAAGGCCAATTCACCAGCAGGAGCAGTATTCAGATAAAGTAATGATGGATAGAGTGAGGTAAAGAAGGAGTTTGGCCCACGAGATGCTCAATCACTAGTTCTGGGCTAGGGGTGAGTGATATTACACTAGCTTAATGGACTTGCCAGCACTAATTAACCTGAGACACAAGGAATGGCTACATGCATCATGAGAACTTGTTATAATTCTTCAATGAAGTCTAACGATCAGAGAAATAATTCACAGGCCAAGCGTTTGATGAAGCAGGAGGGTAGTTTTAAAAATATTCCACCACACACAAAAGATCCTTCTAGCCCTCAGAATGGTTACCCATCCTTTTTACACATCTTCTCTTAAACGAGATAACTCATTAAGGTGCCAAGTTCATAAGTAAATAAATCTTAGTTGTACCTCCCTTCCCCTCCTTTTCCTTCGAAAGGAAATCAGCATTAGCTTGCCAAAGACATATAATTCTAGGTCCATATTCCCACCTTCTTAGAATTCAAATGTAGTGAACACGCACTGTCTCTTTTCCGTCCGGTGGAAGGCAGTCCAGTTTGCATGTTGTTTCTTAACTTCCTGTTTTGCTCTCCTGTACCCTGGAGACTATCTTTACTCCCATATAGGCTGGAATCCGTCTCGAGCAGAACCAGAGAGCTTCAGCTGAGCTGTGGCTCAATCAGGTCCCCAAAATCAGGGGACTGAGGAGGTTCCAGAGTTGAGGTAGAAGTTGATGTGGTCCTAGGATGAGTTATTCACTCCCTTACCATCTGGTCCAATACCAAATTAAAAGAAGCATCCAAACTGAAGTTTGGTCCTTCCAAGGATTATTTGCATGGAATAAGATTTGCATCGAGGCCAGACTCTCCCGGTCCACTGTTTTATCTTTCCTGATCCGGAATCAAGTCTCTGTACACATTCCCAAGGGCATTGTTATCACATTTTATTGGTGGAGGGTACACTGGAAATGACATATCATTCAGAGTCTTCAATGGACATCTGAAAACTGTTGTAGTAGAGTAAGCAGGACCAAAAGATCAGCTTTCCGTTTACAAAGAGGTGTGCTCTTCTCCTGTACTGCTCCTGAGAGAATGCCTGTTTCTGGTGGCCAAATGTCTACACTTCATCAGAAAGCAATAACCGAGGATCAAGTGGAAAGCCTCATGTAACTTGTACTGATCCAACCCTTGGGTTCCAGGATTGTCCTGTCAACATGCATTTTATAGCTGGGAAAGGAAAAGAGCTGCACTGCTTATCCTGCCAAGGAGATAATGGATACAGTAATTTCTGAGTTTGCCTCAGGAAGGTTTAACTATCCATTAACCACATTCTTGAGTTCAGGCTCGAACATCACGCATTTCAGGTTTGGTACTAAATCATGGGCTTGGTCCCAGTGCAGAGTGAAGCAGTGAGTATGGTGGGACCAGCGTCACACGGTACTATTTTGACCGCAAGGCTCACAAGTCTTTAGACAAACTGGGATCCTTTTAACTATCATGTGCTATTAACAACAGCACTAATAGTAGCTAATACATTTGCATCCTTATAATGAACGCTATGCTAAATACTTTACATATGTAGTATCTCATTTATCTCTGGTGACAGCTATGTGGATTGGCTGCTATTATCCACACTTCAGGGATGATGTAACGGAAGCACGGAGCAGGTAAGTATGTCCAAGGTCACATAACAGTTGGGTTGGGCCATAGCACGTGGCCAGGCCAGGACTTGGACCCAGGTCTATCTGGCTACAAGTCCATACCCTAACCCGTTTCAAAGACTTTACATATGGCAAAAGGAACTTGTTTTATTTGGATAGGAAGATAGAAAGAGACAATTCTAGTGCATTCCCCTTTCAATAATTTAATATGAACTGTTCAGAGTGAGCAATTGAAATGCTTCTAAGCATCTGTGACTCAATGCTTTTGGATCCCAGAGTGCTGTTATGGAAATAAGCTGCAGTATAGATCATACTTACCTTCTAATATGTGCAATACAAGGAACTCAGTTCTGAGATATTCAGGGTGGTTGGCTCCTTTTTTGCCCTTTAGCAAGAGTAAGATTTCAGTTTGTTTTATCCAGGACATCTCTTATTTTGAAGTGATCAACCTTTATCTTGGTCCCCACTGGCCTGGCTGCCCAAGTATTTAGTAAAAGAAATGTCGGGGAGTACTCATTCATCATGTTTGGTTTGGGGGATTATTTACTCATAGTCTATGGAGCTGCCACAACAGTCCAAAGTCTCCTAGAAATTGCACTATATCGTCTCTGAGAAGACTCTTCCAGCCAGAAAAGTGGCCCCTTTGGGAGGGGTCACTGAAATCCCAACATTTAGGTCCACTGGTGAGAGGGGGTTGCATGACGTTGTGATTTAGGAGGTCTTAGCCTCAAGCGCTGTGGTAGGCATGATGAAAGTGAGGTCAAGGATCGTATTTCCCAGGGAACCCAGAACACCGTACCAGAGGTAGGCGTATGATATCCGTCTGCTGAACTTGTGACGCCAGAGAACTTCGTCTGGAGTCACATGAAAACTGGCCTGGCCCCTCCAATTTCAAAAGCATCGGAGCCTAGCCCCTTTGCTTTGATGGTGTGCAAAATGGGTCTGAAATGTGATCTCTAAATTATTCCCAAAGTTGCTGCTGCCAAAAGAAAGAGCCATAAGCCAGGCCCTTTTCCATGTTCAATCTTCATCACCAGCTTTGAAATTAAGACCATGTTGGTGGGAAGGGTTGAAATGTAGAAGAGGAGGCCTCTTTTTTGTTCAGACTTTGGCTACAGTTAAAAGTGATTTATCCTTTTTGCACAGCTGGGTGCTTGCTATATAAAGCGTGAGACATAAATAGAGCCCCCCCAAAGAAAGTGGGTATACCATGGGACTTGAGGTATGAGCAGAAAGAAATGTTGACCCATTTAAAGCTTTAATTCAAATTAGATAGCTGATCGAATACATATCTCCAATGCCATCCTTAACGTTTGAGCGAGCTTCCTGTGGTACAGTGATACCCCCATCTTTCAAAATTTCTCAGAAAAACCTTCCGTGACCTTCTTAAGAAAGTCAAGCTCCTCTACAAGGTACTTTCATAACACTATGCATTTGGACTTAGAGGGTTACAATTTTATATACGTTTGTATAAATATTCAATTCTTATCCATCACCCTCACGAGACCATGCATTCCATAGTCATGTCAGTTAATTTTTCTCTCCATTATTTTTACATATTTAAATATATTAATTAATATTTAAAAATATTAAAATATATATGAAAAATATTATGTATTTTATTATTTATGAATACATAAAATATGTATAACAAAAATATATTTACAATATACTTTTTTCATAGAGGAGAACACAGACATCGGACTGTGGGGGCTTGGAGGGTGAGGGTGCTGAAGAAATATTTATTGACTGAGTAGAGTTAGAAATAACTGAAGGATATTCACGGGCTGAAGTGGGGTAGCAACAGATTGTGTGTCCTGAACCATATGAAGGTCAGAGAATGTTGTGGCCCTTTGTAGCTACAGTGGCTTGCAGAGGCTGCTGAACAGAAATTTTTAATTCTAGCAGAGAAAATGAAATGAGGAGGAAGAATTAATTTTAAACTTTCTGGAAGTCAAGGGATTTGGCTACTCGGGCCTCATATGTATGAAGGGCCCTCTCACAGGTGGGGTTCCCTGAAAGCAGATGCTGAGATAGAGTTTGATATAAAAAAAACTTCATTAGAGAGAAAATGGATTTTTGTACTTCATGTTGATCAAGGTCCTATTCTGCCTTGTTTTATTCGCCATGTACTCGCCAATAATTTTTTACTTATTGTCTACTGAGTTCCAGGCACACGAAGTGCCCCGTCTGGCTGCATGAGTGTAAAAGTCACACAGGCAAGCCACAGAAAGAGGGCAGACTTAGCCTGGGGGAATCGGGAGGATTTGAAAACTTTCTAGAAGGTTAATTGTAACTAGACCAATAACCCAAGGAATGTTTAGGAGACTAGGCAGCCTGTGTTTATCCAGCCTTAAAGAGAGTTAAGTGGGCTGTAATCCTTGAAACCAGCCAGAGAGTTGTAGAGGGGAGGTAACTAAATTTCCTTTACCTTGAAGTCGAACAGACACCATATTCATCAAGTGTCTGAATCCACTTCTCCCCGCTAATAACAGAACAGGGGCTGTGAAAATAGTTACCTAGTCTAAGACACTTTCATTAACCATGTGACTTTATCTATGAGGCAAAAAAAAAAAAAAAAAGAAAGAAAGAAACCAGTGATAAGCCTTACTTTTCATATCTACTTCATAATTTTAAGGTTTGTTTGGGGCGTCTCGCAGGCAACACGGATTCCAGTTTTCATTTTGTAAGGGGAAAGGAGGCAAATTTGTCGTCCTCTGGGGAGGAGTGTTTGCCAAAGTCAGGCAGATGAACTTGGCATTGCCTGCAGAAGAGATTGACAAGCTGGAGTCCCACTGCTCCGGAAGGACGCAGCATTCAGGCCTCAGCAGCTCCTCTGCCCACCAGTGGTTATTCGGCGCCCTGCTGCTGGCGATAACCTTCCAGGAGTTTGCAAATAAAGCTTCCTCCTGTAGTTTTCCTCATTCCCCGCTTGGCAGGCTTTCTGTCGCTAATGGATTTGAAATTAATGAGTCCTTTCTCCCTGGCTCCTTTTGGACCTCTGACAAAGTCAGCACATTCTGGGAAATGTGGTAGGCGGTTAGTTATCACCTGTGGCACATCTTGCAGGGCTGAGCCCAAGCTGCAATCATCACACCCCATAGCTCTCCCATCAAGGGCCTGGAATTACATGGAAATAAATTCGATGCACAGTCACCATTTCGTTGAGAATTTGTTCACAGAAATTTCTCCGTCGATGGATGGAGCATACTGACCCTTTTCTGGAGGAATCTTCTATGGGTATATAACATTCAATTCAACCAACATGAATGGAGCAACTGATGTGGAGAACACACTGCACGCTGTGATAAGTCTGGGTGTGGTTATCACTATCAATGATCTCTTGGTGAGAGGCTAACAACCCTGGTTGAGCCTTATGCCATTTGCTCTCATTATCAGCAACTGGATTTGCCTTCAAGTTGTTTAACTTGCTAGAGTGGTTGTGCTGAAGCCATTCACACCAGACTACCTGGGTTTGAATCCTGGTCTGGCCATTTATTATCTTTGTGGCCTTGAGAAAGTAAAGTAACTTCTCTGTGTCTCAGTCTCCTCATCTGTAAAATAGGGAATCATAATTGTATCCCCATTTTACAGATAAGAAAACTGAGGCACTGAGGACTTCAGTAACTAGGCAAGGTCCGTGGCCACTGAGTGCACCTGGAACAGTGCCTGGTACAGAGAACATATCACCTGATCACTATTGTCGTCTCAGCTTCTCATTCCTGGGCCCCGTTCTGTAGACACATGGGAAGTACAGGCTATGGCACTCAGGCAGGTTTTGCTTCCTCACCTCCTCCCGTAGGAGGTGAAGTGACCCATGCAGGACTGAACTCTCGACCCCTGCAGGCTCAGCAGCGTTCCCCGGGCCCACCGGGCTAAGTGTCTCAGACAGCAGGGGCAACGGGACTCGTAACTACCAAGCTATCAATTCTAAAGGATCTCAACCCCCTTTGCTCCCTCATCCAAATTCCCTTCAAGGTTTAAGTATACCTTCTAAGTTAATCTGTTTCAAACCTTTGCTTCAGAAATAAAAGAAGACCAAGTGCCTGCTGCTTTACTCAAAGTTGAAAGTGGGGATACCTGTCTTTTCCCCCACTGGTCCTGCTTTCTATTCCCCCCCAAGTTCTTTGCAAGAAAAAAAAAAAAAACAACTTATGTTGGCCACAGTTGCAATCAGCTTTAATTCATTCTTTATTGCTGCTCTGGTTTTGTGTTATTCGAGCTGGTTTAACTGTTAAAAGCGTTTCAAATATTCACATGGTCTGCATTAGGTTACCGAATTAAAACAGGAACAGCCCACCAAATGTAGCTTTCTGAAATGCAAACCACATGAGTTTGATTTCTTTGTGGTATAACTTTAATTGGGTTCAGAGGTCCCTGAGACTTACCTGTCTATCTGCTCGGTGATGGCCTGATCTGATAAGACTAACTTAAAGGGGTTGAGGGACCCGAGTTGCTTCAACTCGAGTTTCAGAACCAATGCTGACCACACTGTAGCTCCATCCCATTTATGACCATCCAAACTCAAGTCAGTTGGAAATCACAGCATACCCCCCACCCCTGGGGCTTCTCCACTTGCTTCCCTAGCAAGTTTCTGACACACACAGGGTACACAGGTCCCCTGCACAAAGTGCTGGGACAATGATGATACAGTATTAGTGATATGTCAGAGGTGCCAGTTTCTTCCACTCCCTACAACCCACAGTCAGCTACACCTAACACCCTTCCTTTTCTGACTCAATAGAAAAGAAGGCTTTAGGTTCAGCCAGTCCCTTTCTTTTGGACTTTTGATGGCACTTTGTAGCCCCGCCCAGCTTCTGGAACGGCTTGCATAGCTTCTAACTTTTCCTAAACCAGTGTCCCCTTATCATTTCTGAAGGCAAGGGGAAGCAAGAAGTAACAGTGGTTTAGTTTCCAGGAAGAACTGACCTCCCCTCATGTAGGTTTCCCAGAAATAGTCACATGACCCTAGCAAATCTACAAATACTGGGGGTGCCAAAAAAATGTATACAAGGGGACACTTTGGTCAATGTTGCTCAAGCAGTAGTTCGCCGTCATCAGAAGTGTCTGGACACTGATGGGGACCACTTTGAGCATCTCTTGTAATTGGAGAAGTCAAAATGTGACTTGTATTCATCTTTTGTTATTGGTATATATTGAGTATTACAATTTTAATAGTTTTTTCCTTTCTTAAAATGTGTACCGTATTTGCCGGCGTATAAGACGACTGGGCGTATAAGACGACTGGGCGTATAAGACGACCCCCTAACATTTCCACTCAAAATACAGAGTTTGTTATATACTCGCCGTATAAGACTACCCCCTCTTCCGCACACCTTCCACACACCAAATAAAAGGTAAAACAATATCAGATTTGATTTGGCCCACTGAAGTGCAAACAAGCGTATTGTATTTCGTGTCACCACATAACCATTTTGGTGATGTTGAGCCACCATGTCTGCTACATGTTTTTCGAGTTCTGGCCAGTGTGGGGTGCCTCTTCTTAATGCACACTTACCCCTTGGCATACTCTTTAATGCTTTCTCATTTGATTTCCAGTCCCGAACCATCTTTTCTGTTACTCCATATTGTCTTGCAGCAGCACAATTATTATTTTCCTTAGCAAAGTTTATAACTTTCAGTTTAAAATTTGCATCATACTTCTTTCTTTTGGCTGGTGCCATGATAGGGATGATAGGGGTTTGACTGGTCGACATTTTCTATGCTGTACTGTACAATGGTGCAGTATTGTGGTTGGCTGTTGGCTGTATACAAAGCCTGATTTGATTGGTCCCTGCTCCCTGTTTGCCCGCCCTGTCACTATAGCAGTCTGGTCCACCCTTGCATCAGCATCTCCCTGGGACCTCACTAGTGCGCAAGTGCGAGCTCTTCAACATTCTAACAGGCACCATGATAGCGCAAAATCGCGAATCTTCAATGCATATGTAAAGAAATATACGGTAACCCGAATTTACCACACTCGCAAAATCGCACACAGCCGACCATACACCCAGTATGGTATCGCGATTCGCGATTTTGCGCTATCATACTGGGTGTATGGTCGGCTGTGTGCGATTTTGCGAGTGTGGTAAAATCGCATAACAGCAAAATCGCATAACAGCCGAGCATACACCCAGCAGCGCTGCTGATGCCTGAACGGTATGTGGAATGAAGTGGGTGGGCATCGGGAGGCCACTATGGCACGGGGCAAGCACTATGGGCAGTCTATCTGAAGTGTACCTGGCGTATAAGACGACCCCCCACTTGGAGGCATATTTTTCAGGGCCAAAAAATCGTCTTATACGCCGGCAAATACGGTATATATTTTTTTGGCACCCTCTGTATTTTCTGAGTATTAGAAGCAGGTACCCCATAAGTTCATTGATCACACAAAAGATTCACTTTGGACATCTGAAAAATGTTAGTCTTTCTAAATTAATAATACACACATATACACTTACCTCTAACCACAAACTGAGCTGGTATTTAAGTGGTAATAATGATTATAGTTGATGTCATTAAGTATGTACTATGTGCCAAATAATTTTCATCTATTATCTTATTGAATCATCACAACCTTAGATAATAATATTATCCTCATTTTAACAGATGCGGAAACAGTGGAACTGAGTGATTAAGTATAACTTGCCCAAGGTGAATGTAACTTGAGTTTGAATTTAGGATCAATGATGCTAAAGACTATCTTTCTTACCACCACATCTACTGCATCTCATATTGTTGCAGCAACACGGGACTTTAGACAAGACAAAGCAGGTGAATACAGAGGTGGTAGAAAGAGCTGCTGCAGTCTGTCTGCAAAGCGAGGCTTTTAACAGGCAAGCCTCACAGACTCCTTTTCTCTTCCTACTCCTTCCTGACTACAACAGATATCACCAGGTAGAGAAAAAAGTTACGTGAATACGCACCACCTAAATATGCTAACTTAAATAGTACAGAATCTTTTTCATCTTCATTATTTGCTATTGATAGAGAAAAGCTAGAAAAGAAAATGACATCCTACAGGAAAAGTGGCCATAAATAAACCTAAGGATTTATGCATTTCACTCTTTGTAAATTTCAACAACAAAAAAGAACCATAAACAAATACTGAATTCTATTGAACAATACAGATGCTGAAGTGGTTAGGGGTAAAGTTATTGACATCTGCAACTTACTCTGAAATGTGTCAAAAAAAATCAGATGGATTAATGTATGGATAGAGGACAAATAAGTGTATAAATATATGATAAGGCAAATATAGCTAAATGGTTATTTAGGGTCTTTTATTTAAACTTATACAAGTATGTTTGAAAATGTTCATAATAGATGTCAGGGGGAAAAGTGGCCATCCGTGAACCTCACATTTCTAGGCTACTAGTTTCCTGACACCACACTTGAGTTATTTCGAAAGCTGGGCAGTCAGGGGAGGAGAAACTACATCCCCAGGAAGAAAGCCAGCATCAGCCAATAATCATGTTGTCCCTTCTGGGGAAAACAGCAGCTTGGAGAACAACTCCTTTACCGCTTCTAGCCCAGATCCACAGTCTCGAAAAAGAGTCTCATGCCAAGAAAAAACAGAGGTCAAGAGAATAGGTAAGAAAACATAGCAGAAGCAAGGAGAAGATGCCAGATTTCGCTATCACTGCACACTGGGTCACAGGCAGAACTGGAAATGAAAGCTAGAACTGTAAACAGTTCTTTCTGGTATTGCTACCTAGACTCAGAAGGCTTATATACCCTCAGAAAGAAAACAGGTCCTTGATAAATGTTTGCTGGTAGAATGAATAGCTGAGTCAAGGATGAATACTGGGGTGCCAAAAAAATGTGCACGCATGACTTGTGTTCATCGTCTGTTATTGGTATATATTGAGCATTACAATTTTAATACAGTGTTTTTTCCTTTCTTACAATTTTTTTGGCACCCTCTGTGTTTCATTGAATGGCAGTGGTGAAGAAGATAAAAACACTTGTGCAACTAGTTCTCTCTCCCATTAACCTCTTACTGTTTAAATTAAGGAGCTCTGCATACACATGATGTCCTTTTCTGACCCTTTCGTACCCACATGTATAAGCACACCTTTATTCACATAGTCCTTCATAGTATCTACGGGTAACAGGTTGGGTGAGCAGTAGACATAGAAATGAATACACCACAAGCTTTGTTTTAAGGACCTAAAGCCTAGAGGAAAGACAAACATCAAGCAACTACAATATAATACAAGGTCTGATGTATTAACTACCATGAGCAACAGAGATTCTATCTAGTTTTGTGAAGGTCTGACTTTACAATGTAGGCCCTATATACTGTATTCAAGTCAGCAGGAACATTACCGCTGTATGTAGGAAATGGCCCCGTCCTAGAGAAGGTGTGAACCAGGGCATCAGAGGCCAAAATCAGAACTCTGTACAGCCAAGCAGGGCCCTCTGGAGGGCTTGCGGTGGTTTCTGTATTTTAACCAGAGTGAGGAATTATCCCTTTGTGTCAAGAACTTGAGATTTTACAGAGGGGGTCGAAGGCCTGCCCAAAATAGCCCTGGAGTCTTGATCTGGAGTAAAGAGGCCTTGAGGCATCCTTAAATGCACTAACAAAAAATGTAACTGGACGTGTCCTGGTGAAACCAGGTGACGGAAAAGTCGTCGGGGGGACCGGATGGGGAAAAAAACGAAATCAGTGCCCACAAAGAAACCTGAGGTATTGAAAAAGAGGTAATATTTTCCACCAAAGGGCACCCAGTTGGAGACTGGTCTGAGCTGGCTCTCGTTTTATAACCTCTCGACACATGTGTGTAGTCAAGGCTGAATTTAAAACCTATACTGTGAACCTTAGGAAAATAAACCACATTAAACAAGCACAAATTGAAAATATTACACAAGAGATTTCACAGGAAATTGGTCCAAATTTAGCCTTGCTCTTTATGTATTTAAGCCTCTTATTCGTCGCTTAGAACTTTATATCAGGATTTTAATATGAGTCTGCCCTCCCCCCAACACACACACCCCTCCCCAGTCCACCTCCACAATGGCCTGCTTAGTTTTACAAAACTTTTTTTTTTTTAACTCCCCAAGAATCCTGCTACCTTTGGCCTGCTCTTTCAGTTCTCATTAACACATGTTCCAAAGCAGCATGCTGATGACGCACAGCATCGATGGTTAGGCGAGGCTGAACACATACCTAAAAGAATTCACTGCAGGACCAAAGACGAGCTTCATTTCTCCCCTAAAAGTCTGTGACTCTTGCAGGAAGTGCTTTGTGCCCGCAGACTCAGACTCGAATTTTACTTAAAAGAGAACAGCAATCTTGACAAATAACATTGGCAGTACCATCTCAGTGTCTTTCGGTCTCATTGAGAATTCTCTCCCATTGCTTTCCTTTCTGCCGTAGGTTTATTATTGTTCTTGTAATTGTGTTGCATTGTACTTTTACTATGTCTCCTCAAATCTTTGTTTGAAATAAAGCCAAGCATAGATAAATAACTGAACTATTTAGAATCCTATGGATTTAACAATCCACCTTTTACGATAACATTGGAGGTGATCTTATATTTTCATTGTTTGCTCACAGGGCTAGAAGCTTGCTGCCAGATGCAATGGCTGGGCCACTCTGTCCACTTCAGGCCCAGTTTTTACCCTCTGGGGTGCTGCCAGGGCACCCCAGTCTGCAGCCCTTCTGAGCCAGGCAGTTGCCAGATGGGAAAAGTGATGCCAAACCAGGAGGTAGTTTTGTGGGATGGACAAACATGCCTGGACGACATGCTGGGATGTCCCATCCCTTTCCCACTTGTTGCTACCAGCCGGAATGTGATGATTACTGAAGTTTTTAGAAAGCTTATTAAATGAAAACTTGTTTTCTATTTTGATCGGAACTTTTTAGTCATTTCAAAAGCCCGGGGTTCATGATGCGTCCCTACTTCTCCTTATCATGCCAATGGAAAATGCTTGCTGGCAAATGTGATTTTATTATCCTGACCCCTTTTCTTCACCCTTATTATTTTCTACGTCGTAGGGAAGTTATAAAGCTAAGAAAGAATTCAACGTTAGATCTCAGGTGGGGAGACGCAGGGGCTGTCAGAGGGGCTGGTAGGGAGCATTGCCCTGTTGCTTTTACTGGGCCGAACTGCAGGCAGTTCCTTTGCAGTTATTATTTTACAAACGTAAGGAGGACGTTACATCCTGCTCCATCCCAGAGTTCGGAGCTGCTCTGGGGAGCTCCCTGCTTCCTGCTTGCTGCCCTTCTCTGCTTGCCACGGCAGCCATCATGCTTACGTACCGGGCTTTCATCAGGACTCGGAGAGGTACCCGCGTTTGGAAAACACCCAACTGGAGTTCTGATCGATAAGACGAGACCACAAAGAGCGTGGGCTGTGGGAGGTGTCACTTCACATCGACTCAGAGGTTTGGCTAGGGCCACTGCTTCCCCTTCCTGGTTTATTTAAAATATTAAGGGAATCCAGGTGACATCGCGATTTGATGAGCCCATCAAGAAAAAGAAAACCCAGGATCACTCTGGATCCCAAAACGCAAAATTTCTAAGGTGTGATTATTAAAACAAAGCTACACAAAGGGGCAGTGGACGGGTGGGTGGGCAAAGAGAACCCTTTGTCTCTGTTATAATGAGGGGTGAACAAACGTCCCTGACTGAAAATATGAAATTTTCTAATGTTCAAGTGTTTGTGTAGTCCCACCTCCTGGTGTGTACACCCTGCAAACTGCTACTCCATGGCAGCCTCTCACAAGTACATGTCGACTTGCTTTTGTCATTGGGGCGGACACTCGCTCTGGGTGGTCACCTCATGCCCCCTTGTAACCTCAACACACCATTCTGGTGGTGGGCTTTATTGGATTTCTTGGAGCATTAGGTTTCTTGGGGCATATAAACTCCAGGATATTCCCTTTAAATCACCCAGAGCCAGAGAAGGAGGCAGAAGGATGCTTCAGAAAGAATTAAGAAAAGTTAACAGATCAAAAGAACAGGGCTGCCACATAAGCTGCTTCCTTTTCCAAAACCATGTATTAAGAGAACAGCAGCTAAAACCCTGATCACTCATGAAAATGAGCACCAGCCCGCGGGGCTGAGGGGCTGAAAGGAATTAGGCACCACCTAAAAGAAATCTCTTGGTGATTAAGCTCAGTTGTCTAAAGAAACACGCCGCCCCCCCACACACACACACACGCAGGAAAACAAAACAACAAAACCCATCACCCTGAGCTGCCCTCCTCCGACCAGCCGCTGGTACCCTTGCCTTCAATATTCAGGGAATGTCCTTAGCTGCTGAAAACTTCTGGAAGGCTGAGGTTAAAAGCCCCCATCCCTACACGCCATGCTGATCTTGCATTCATTGTAAATTATAGGGTAGACAGCTTAATCAACAAAAAGAGTGTACTTCAGAGCCCAGCAGATACCACTGAGCAGAGTACGCCTGGCTCAAGCAAAACCACATTCTCCCCCGAAGTGGAGTTTTATGCCGTGTAGTTTCGCAGCCCAGGTAAAGTGCATCGCGAATAACATCTTTCATCAGGAGATAGTAACGGTGGATCTGTTCAGCTAGAGCAGGCCCTTTGTTCCCTTTCTGGGCAAATGGAGAACGAGGGGTCTCCCACCAAACAGTTCCCAACTCCTACAAGATTCCCATTCTCCAGAGAGTAATTTTATGTTTATTCTTAGCTTTTTTCCTCTTAATGTTTTTATCTGCACATCTGTTATAGTTTGACTGGAAGGAGAATAGAGTGACAGATTTTTTTTTTTTAATCACAACTCTGTTGGCAAAGCAGATAGGTCCATAATTATATGAAGAACGCAGGCATTAGTTTCTTAGGGCTATCGTTAGAAACAGCCACAAACTGTTTACCCTCTCCCAGTTCTGGAAGCTAGAAGTCTGAAATCAAGGTGTGGGCCGGGTTGGTTCCTTCCAGAGTCTCTGAGGGAGAATCTGTTCCGTGTCTCTCTCCTAGCTACTGGCAGTTGCCGGCGAATCCAGCTTTCCTTGACCCGCATGTCTCACTCCAACCTCTGCCTCTGCCATCTCGTGGCCTGCTCGTGAGGACGCCCGTCACTGGCTTTAGAACAACGTGCCTTAATCCAATATGACCTCATCTTTAACTTGATTACACCCTGCCAAGATCCTATTTCCAGATAGGGTCACATTCAGAGGTACCAGGGGTGAGGACTTCAACGTATCTTTTGGGGGGACACAATTCGACTCACAGCAGCACAGGTGCAGCAGTTAAAGATGACAGTGACTGAGTTTTGCCTGTGAGGCAGGACCTGCTGAGCCTGTGAAGGAGAAAGAAGTCAGGGGTTGTCACCGGGGCTGTGAGCGCTGGGAAGGAGGCTTCCAAGAAGCAGCCATTACATTCCTCTAGGTATGCCAAGAGGCAGAGTTCAGGCTGGACTGTGGAAGAGGTGAAATAGTGAAGAGAGAAAGAAAAATAAGAGTGACATCCTGGAGAGTACAACTGAGAAAGAGAGGAGGTTTGCAGACTGAAGGTGGAGGGGTGAAGCAAAGCATCTGGGGGTCTCAGTGCACCGATGTTGCCTCGCTGGCCCCCCTGGGCCTCAGTGCCTCCGACCCTGTGATGACAAATGTCAGTGCATCCTGCCCCAGACTGAATGGAAAAAATGCATTATCCTTTGTTGTTGCCATTGTTCTAGCTTTTCCAGAGAGATGAAAATGTGCGGAGTCCCATGAAGTCTTCATGGTTTCCTTATGACCATTTTCTTCCCTCCTACCTAACTGCTAAAAGATCTTTCGTGTTTTATTCCCCCAGAAACCCCCAGCAGTTCAGAGACCACAGCTCATTTCTCCAATCCCATTTATAATACTTTCCACAACAGCGCTGGTACCATTAGCTCTCCAGGAAATTGGTCTTCAAGATGGTACCTGCATAAGGCTGCTCAAGAACTCACTTTCTCTCCTAGCATGCCGAGAGAAAAGAATCTCTTAATTCTGTCATTTTCAAGCTGTTTTCTTGCTAGAGAACTCTTTATGCAAAGAAATGCTTATGTAGAAAGTCAACAAAGTGAACACATGTGGAGTTGCTCTGGGTGAGGGGGTGCCTGGGAGACAGGGGGTGCAGGGGGGGCCCTGCTGGCTGCTGTCCACATGCCCTCATCTTTGACAGCCCCTGAGTGGGCTCTGTGGAGTTTATTTCAGTGGATTCTATTTGCCCATATTCTATTAACTCATCTTTATAACATGGGACATGGACATCACATTAAAATGTACTGGGGTCTAGCTGCTCATCTTTTATACCAGGCAGTCATATTTTGTTTTGTTTTTTAAGGAAAAATCTCTGTGCAGCTGAGAAAACAACTGTTTCCCTAGTGTTGTCATATGCCAGACTGTGATGTCACCTCTTCTCCCTTAGGGTCTGCCATCTAATGTGACTCTAGGCTCTCAGAATACCCAGTTCTGTTTGGAAGCTCCCCTCAAACTCACCCGACACCTCATTCTGGAATAACTAACAAAATTTGCAAGTTCTTTTCATTGCTTGACCATAGAAAATGGCCCAAACTTAAGTCAATTAATGGAGAGACAGGTGTTCAAAAGAAGAAACATCGGGATCACCACTATAAAAACCAATACAACAATTAGACTCTGGAAAACTCCCAGCTTTCCAGAGAAATCCACTATGAGAGAGAGCCTAAAGGATCAAATGTTTTTTATAGAAATACCTTTAAAACAAGCACTTCCTATTGTAAGGCTAAAAAGGACTTGGTACAACAGGATCTTTGCATAAAAAAGTTAACAATGATTATTAAGGACTGATATAAATAATACCCTCCACATGACTTTATAAAAACGTGGTTCCGTGTGAAGGTTTCCACTGAAAATGAACAAATTAAGGTTCCATCTTCTTGAAACTCTATGATGACGGAGGCCATTTCCCTGGCCTTTTTCTACCCCTAAATTCCTGCAACAAATGAAAAATGAAAAGCAGCAATTCTACACTCTCAGGAAATCTTACCTGAAGACAGGCTTTACTATTGTACTACTGAGAAAGTGCAGGATTTGTTTTTCTTTACAGGACTATGTTGCCATCTTTTATGAAAATGCAGACAGACCTGCTCCTTTGCAATATTCTCCCTCTAAGTAGTTTTCCTACTTATAATATCCAGGACCACAAATCCCTGGAAATCACTACAGTGAAATTTTCACTTGTTTCTTATTTGTACAGGGGCATTCACCCAAGGATTCCATTTAATGAAGTGTAATAATAAAAGAAGTCTGTTTTCAATGCCGAGGACAGGGGAGGAGGTTCTTGTCGCACACCCCATCTGGGCACCACATCTGGGAGAAGGTATGTGCCCAGTTGCCTCCATTCCTGACTGGCTGAGGGTATTTGTTACGCAGACAGGGCACCGACCTCTACTCCCAGCGAGGTCGCACTGGTCTTCCCTGACCTTGGCTTTGGAATGGAGGACAGACTGTTTGGGTGTCTGTGGAGACAAAGCTGACATTCACTCAATTGTGTTGGGTCTGGCGCGTCCGCTGGAGGCTGTGGGTTTTTTTTTTTCTTCTTCTTCTTCTTCTTCTGATTCAGCAGCTTTTGCTACAAACACCCACCCTGGGAGGAAGAGGTTTCAAGGGAGGGGACAGGCACCCACACTTGAGGGTGTGTGCTATTCTCTTTCAATGCCCGCAGGCCTGTGACTGGGACAGACCTTGGCAAGGAACCAACGAAATCTTATGGGGAAAATAAGGTCTGGAAGAACATGGCGTTATGCTTTTCTCTTTAATGACTCGGTGAGCCTTTCTGCCAGGCCCAGATTCTGTTGTGGACATGCCACCGGTTCAAAATACCTGGCCACATTCTACCTGAGACCCCTAAGGAAGGCGAGGGGGATGCCCATGGCACAGTTATTTCAAAATGATAAGGTAAAAGAAAGGGGGAACAGGAGAGAATGTGGAACCTGGAAAGTGTGTGTGCAAAGAGGCAAAACAAATCAGGAAAACCAAGTGAAGGTTGTAAAGAGTCAGCCTCCCAAATGAGCTTGCTGCTTTCCCATTGGGTGTCCCTCCTGTTCTTCATTTCCCTCTCATGCCGTTTCAAGCCCAGCCTCTCACTGAAGACCCATCCTATTATTTATTTTTCTATTTTTAATGAAAGGAATGCAGTGGCACACACACACACAAAGCACTCTCAACTCCAGACTTGAGAAAAGCCAAGCATTCCGGCATCCCATCAAAAAAGCTTTCTGAGTTCTGGTTCATGTCTGTGAGTTTTGTATCTGATGAACTTTTCATTCAGCTTGAAGCTCAGTGTGTATGAAGCCCCATGAAGAGAACCAAGGGGAGGGTGTCGTCCAAACATGTTGAAGCCCTTGTGGGTGACTGCCTGGTCCTTTGTGTTCTACAGCTCCTGTGAGAAGCCTCTGTCTCAGGCAGGCTCCAAACTGCCAACTCAACGAAGCAAATAATAATTATTCCTAATGGCAATAATAATTATGGAACGCGGTAGACCCAATATAAGTTTGGCTGTCTGTGGCTTCAGTGGGACAGCCAAAGTTTCACACACTCTTTGTAGAAAAATACCTTTCTCTCTCTCTCTCTCTCTCTCTCTCTCTCTCACACACACACACACACACACACACACACACACACACACACACATTTGCCAAAAGAGATCTGGACAAACTCACTCCTCTGGTTTCCTGCAAAGTGCGCGGCTACAGAGCTAAATTAAATAAATAGCAACTATCCATACAATGAGGGGGGATTGGGATGTCTCGTAATTGACACCACACACACGCACATATGCACACACACCTCATTTCCCTTTTAGTTAAAAGTTTTAAACGTTCTCCATTTCCAGACTTTCAGCCAGAGCCATGGTGAAATGACAGGCATGAATAATTTCATGTATTCCTCTTTTCTTTCTAGGAGAGATGGAAAGAAAAAAAGGAGGACGGAGGGACAAAGGAAGGAAAGCCGAGGTTCTAGATGAGTGCCCTCTCACCCTCAGTCCACTTCAGGTATAAATCGGAATGTCCTGGTGGATCAAAGCCTTCCATGGTGAAGCTCCAAGCTCATGGTCACAGCCAATTTTCTGTGAAATATTTACCCTCCTCCTCACAGGGGGTAAATCACCACCTGAGTGGATGCTCCCCTCCCCCACTCTAGGATTTGGCTGTCACCACTAGTCTGGGGACATCAGCATTAGCACTTACATATCTCACCTCACATACCAATGATGTCAAGGTGTCAGAGAAATAAAAAGTAGCTCCTCCTGAAAACATAATCCATCAACCAAATCGTCATTTTCTAGATAATGAGGAATTGTTTTGAGTTTCTGAAAATTAGGAGAAGGGATTAATGTGACTCTACACGAGTGTACTCCTTTTTTAATCTTATTGTGCTTGTCAGTCACCACGACTGTTCTTTAAAAGTGGTTCCAAGGTGCTGGTATAGTTTATTGTCATGTAAGAGGGAGATTATAAGGGACATTCGGGGCATTATGCATACCATTTTATGTAGAATACGCAGAATACATCTGGAAAAATTCTTCAAGAGTTTTCAATAAGGTTATATAAATGTCTAAACCATATTCTGGTTATAGAAATGGTCTAAACCATGTTCTGGTAAAACAAAATATCATCAAATGTGTACATACATTCTCACACATACACACACGTACATAGAGAATTTTCATGTAGACACTAACATTAAAATTCCCATCTTCTTTAACAGTATACAGTTTAGTTCGGATTATTCTTAAATTCATTCTTTCAATACTTTAAAGAGGCTATAATTTGGAATACGCATCTACAAAGTTATATTTTTGCTCAGTTTTGTCATTAACAATATAGCCCAACTCAACATGGGGCTATAAAAGGCCTTGAGAGGTAGGCTTTGGTTTCACAGAGCTTGCAGGTTCACCAAAATGGCTCCACTCATACTACCCAAACAACACTGACGTGGAGGCAGCCTCCATTTCTCTTTAATGCTTCTCTACTGCTTCTCTCTGAAGGTACTCAATTTAAGGAAGATGTTGGTAAAAGTGAGAGTAAATGTCATGGCTAAGCAGTGATTCCCGAGAGTCTGCCTCCCGCCCCTACAGATTCTGAGAACATTTTGCATTTGACAAGTGTTCGGTGGCTTGGTGACTTGGACAAGGGTGTTTGTTGTTGTCGTTATCATTATGATTATTTGTGTAGAAAATGTTTGTGGATTCTGTGGCCTGCAAATAATAGATTGGAGGTCAGCAGTAAAGGCCTGTGCATTTGACTTGTGGATTACCATATCTGAACCAACATATGATGGGTCTATGGCTATTCAGGAAGTCATTTCTGGCATTTCAAAGATGTTTGGGGCCATCTGTTCTCTGCAAAGATCAACCCTGCAAAAGCAACCCAAGCACATTCCGGCATGTCTCTACCCCACGCTCACAAGGGTCCTATCATTTTACAGACTTTACCGGCCTATTCACCAGCCAAAATACACTTTGCCAAAGGGGGGAAAACTATAAAACTCCAAATTCTTTTAAATGTGTCTGGTGCCATTAAGAATGTTTATTACTCTATAGGAATTTTATGTTGATATTTACCAAAAGCACGACATACTTAGCAAATAGATTACTAGATAACCTGCTAAATGTGAATATATCTGTTTTATGGAATTTCTTCTTTCACAATTCATATCAACCAAGCAGTGTGTGGTACAGTGTTAAGTCATGAGAAGGAAACAAATGTGTTCCTAAAGCTAGAAGAGGGCACTTCCTAGACAATCTAATTTCATGCTTTCCTTTTATAAGATGGGAAAGCAGGGCCCAGAGAGGTCAAGGGGCCTGTTCCAAGTCCCAGAGCTTGTGAGCAGTGGTGTCCAATCAGTCAGCCCTGGCTTCCCATCCCTCAAGCAATGGCTTTGCACAGTCTCATTGAAATAGGATTCCCTCTGCATGTCACTGAACATTCATATCAAGAACAGCCTTCATATCCAAAATCCAAGACTAAATTGAATGTTTATGTGCTATTTTTATCCAACCAAAGGTAAAACGTCCATGGACTTTGTATCACCCTTAAACTAAACCCTCATTAGAAAGGATACCAAAAAATGATGGTAGAGAAAAACCTACTTGGTCCAACATAACACACGAGAGAACCTGTTGAACCAATAATCCTTTGAATCCCCAAATGTACAATTATATTAATACGTGGTATATATTGGGTTGTAAGAAAAGTCATGACGTATTTTTTCTATGTTTTTCTTTGCAAAAAATGTGTCACGACAACCCAATACAATGGGCACCATGGGCTATCTGCAAATTCCCAAAGCAGCCCTCCTCTCTTAACTCAGAACCTACATGTTAACCCGTTCATACAGAGCTATGTACACTTTATGAGACATATAGTATTTAAGAATATGAAAGCTATAAGTAATCAGAAATGCCCACTGGGACACTGCAATGTTATGTGGACATACTTAGTTTTCAAAAGAGCAAACTGGACTCCCAGTTCCAAAAGACCAGCCCTGCATTATCAAGTTCATTTCTCCAAACATGCTCACCTTGCAGAGCACTGCACCCACTAATCATCTGTCCACGTGAATACCCCTTGTGGCTTTCTTCAAGGAGTGGTTATACTTAGTCCTGGGACTCACTCTAAACACTATGCATGAGCCACATAAACCTACAGTGGTGAGCCAGCTGGGCCTTCATGCTTCTGATCTTGAAAACAAAAAATATTGAGCCAGTTCCCATGGAGGAACTACGATAGGTACAGAAAGGTGCAGTTAATTACTGCATTTTGCATTATGGGAAATAGATACCCTCAAACCTCAATATTTAGTTATATGGCACCTTAGGCCTCGGAAGACACTAATTATTGATGTAAGTTAAAGCCCTATGTTTCAGGTCTTTCAGGAAGTAACCCCCAAAATACTAATGCCAGAATAGAAGACAGTGAGCTGCATTTTCCCACAGAGCTGTGTCAGCAAGATCATTGTCCAGGTTTTTTGTATAGGCCTTATTTTCTATCTTCAACTATTTTGCTGTTGTTTTAGGTGTTTTTGCAGTTACATCTCCAACAATAGCCACTTTTAGCAAAGTGAGCATAAAAGAATGATTTCTAGATAAGATTAGTGCAAGGGAGGAAACTACACATGGTCGTGCATGCAGAGCTGAGCCCCCACAGAACTTACCTTGCCAAGGAGTTTTCAGAATTAAACTTGTTATGAAAATTGTGAGCTTTTAAATGTTGGATAGGACTTGGTGGGTCTTCTAGTGATAACTCCCCATCTCACAGGTGAGGAAACCAGAACTTGGGGAAGTCAAGTTCATTTGGCCCTGTGAGAGAGTGTGGTGTCGGTGACCTGGCTGCTAGTTCTGGCTCTCTCAAGGATCAGTTTGACCCCAGGACAAGTCACTTACTTCCTGAACCACACTTTACTCAACTGTAAAATGGGTGTATTCAATGCAATTATGAAGTTGTTACTCATACAGGAGTTAAGCCTGGAAGTCAGATCTCTCTGGCTTCATATGTCGGAACCCCTCTCTTTGACTGCACCGGCTTCCTCTTCCCAAGCCCTGTTCTGTTCTCGGCCAGTAGCATATGTGGACCATCCTAGAGCTCAGGTAATCTAGAACTCCTACCAAGCTCAGCTCCTGCAGGAAAACAAACCAAGAGAGAAAATAAATCTGGAAAAGAAAAGAAGCATTGAATGAGGATGCCGTTGCTGGGACTGAGTTGTAGTAATCAGCTGGTTAACCTTTTCATAGACAGATAAAACAACTGAGGCCTAGGGAAGTTGACTATTTGGCCAAGGTTATAAGCCTTTTAAATGGCGAGCCTGGACTACCCTAAACCCATGACCTCTGCACCCATGGCCAATACTTTTCCAAGACTGCTCTGACCTAACATGGTTTGGCTCTGAGCAAGCTCTTGTTTTCCAGGTGTATTTTTTTCAACATGCTGCACGAAAGAACAAGTGTCTAGATGTACAATAGATGCAAACTGAATAATCATGTTCTATTTGCTCTAGAAGCAGATGCTCATCTGTGCTTATCTATTCGAAGGAGAGGGTTGGGGAGGGAGGTACACAGAGAAACACTTATATGGAAGCTTCTGGAACCTTGTGGGCAGGGCTTGTGTTCATAAGATCCAGAAATGAAATTCTCCTCCAAGAGGAAGTCACAGGCAAAGTCCCCTATCAACAGCAAGAATCAGTATAAGTCTGGAAGTCACACTTCATCTGGGTGGGGCCCAGGTCTCTTCCCAAAAACCAAGAAGCCAAATGTGGAACAACCAAATGGTTTGAGAAAGGACAGTCATTCTCTAAGATGACTTTGATTTCCTTAAAAATGAGTGAATTTGGCCAGGAGACCTCCCAGGTTGAGGTCCGCTCTCTGTATTCATGTGCCCAAGACAGCCCCTGATCTCTTCCTTGAGAGCCATGAAACTCCTGTATATTTCTGCCAAAGGATTGAAGCAACTGCTGGCAACTCAGTGTGTCTGCCTGTGCCCTTGTCAGCCCTGCAGGTGTGTGAAGGCACAGAAGCTCTTCACACTGGAGCCAGGTAGACTGAGCGCCAGCCAACTCCTGTGGGTAGATGATTCTCCCAAATAGTCAGACACACTCATGGGTCTCCCAAGGCGCTGGGGTTGCTGTGGGCAGGAGCACCGGGAAACCATGTGCTTTGGAGTCCAACAGACCTACGTTCAAAAGTCTGCTTATCTCACTGGCCAAATGACTTGGGGCAAGTTACCCCTCTTCTTCGGGTGATAAAACTGAAGTAAATGACATCTACCTCTCTGGACTCTTGGAAAATTATAGGAAACAACATGCACAGCCAGATGAGCGCCTGGCACGTGGTAGATGTTGGACAAGTGTTAGTCTCCCCCATTCTTTTCAGGATCAGCCTGCTACCCAAGGGCTTTTCTAACAAGAAGCTGGAGCCATCGAGGAGTGACCTCTAGTTTTCTCTGCCAAATGGACTAGCTGTTATAGACTGAATGTTTGTGCCTCCTCCCAAATTCGTATGTTGAAGCTCTAACCCCCAGCGTGGTGGTATTAGGAGGTAGGGTCTTGGCGAGGTGATTCGGTTTAGATGAAGTCATGAGGGTGGAGCCCCCATCATGGCATTAGTGTCCTTATAAGAAGAGGAAGAGATACCAGAGTGCATTCTTCTCTCTCTCTCTCTCTCTCTCTCTCTCTCTCTCTCTCTCTCTCCCCACATACACACATAAAGAGGTCAGGTGAGCACACAGCAATATGGCAGCCTTCTGCAAAGTAGGAAGACAGCATCACCAAGAACTGAATCTGCCAGCACCTTGACCTTGGACTTTCCAGCCTTCAAGGCTTGCCTGAGGAATCAGAGGCAGGAACCAGATTCAGAGACAAGAGCAGGGGTATTTTTCTACTTCTTGGAATACGCAGCTATGTGCTCTGGTGTTCTGGCTCTGCCCCCTTCATCTGGCCACAATACCATGTGGTATTACAACTTTTGAATGTTGAGAAACCTTATATTTCCTCAAGTATCAGTACTTAATGTTTCGTTCCACACATAAAACTCTGTGAGTGGAGGGCTGCTGGCCCCCTTGTCAGAGGTAATTTCTCAAGGCTCTGCAAGGGATTTAACAGGAGCCATATGGTTAAGTCCATCAACCCTCCCAGAAAGCATCCCCCTGAAGGGCCCTCGTAAATGTTCTCGGGGCTGTGAAAGATCCAGCAACTTTCTAACAATAAAGCAATGTTCATAGCCGTGATATTCAGAAAAACACAAAGCAGGAAGTAATGGCTTCTGGGCTGAATTTCTCAAAGGGGGCTTCAGGCCGTCCTGGGCCAATGACAACCTGGGACCCGCTGGCTTGCTGGGTCTGTAGGAAGAAGGTTGGCCTGGATGTCACTGGCATTGGCTCGAGGTGGGCAGGGACAGCTGTCTCCTGATGGACAGTCTTAACCAAGCTCAGTTGGTTCGTGGAGTTTAAGAAAACTCTTAAGAATGGATTTACACCTATGCATTTACAGAATAAACACTTCTTAAACTGGAAACTGCTTGTTATTTAAGCCTTCTTTAAGCCATGCCTTTCTGTGATAGCATCATTTACTGACTCTCTCCACTTTTTTTATTTTCTTTTTTCAGAGCAACAATGACAGAAAAACCCTCAAATCAATGAACATTCCCATCTCGACAGATACTCAAGCAGCAACACTAACTCATACAACAAAACCACATGACCCTCCCTGATAGTAAATGTGGCATTGCTTTTGACACCAACAAGGTCTAAGATGTAATAAGTATCTTTATTATTATTATTATTATTATTATTATTATTATTATTATTATTATTTTCCTTGATCATGTTCATGGAGCTACACCTGATGTTCGGCATGACACACAGTTTCAGGGATTACAAAGAGAAAAGAGAGAAAAAAACTACAGAAAGAGTGAGAGAAGGTACAATTTATGATGAGTATTGTCTCTTTTATATTTTTACATAAAACAAAATTTGCTTCTACAGTATTTTATATAAATTTCTGGCTAAATATCAGATCTGTTTTGCCTAGCTATAGCCCCATGCATATAGGGTTTATGACCAAATAGTTGCTATAGCTACACATCACATGGACATGTATGTGCCAGGACTCATTGGTAGAAAATCATGGAGAAGTTACATACATAAATGGCTTCACATGTGCATGCTGTTGAACATATTTTCAAATTTCCTGATATATTAACTAGAATATTCCACCGTGGGCCAGATATCTTTTCTCCAAATATCAGCCTCGGTAAGAATATTTGTATATCCTGGGATTAGACCTATCACACTCCCACTGTAAACAATTACAGTCAAATAGTTTTCACCAATCATTTAATAACCAGTTTATATACTTTCCCAATTCCATACAGAGAATTAAATTTGTAGAACATTTCGAACACAGGAAGAAAATCTGCAGAATATTTTGGCAGTGCCTCTTATAGCCTGTCAGAACTCTGTACTGATATCTATTCTTGTAGAACTCTGCACTCCATAGTATCGTCATTGCTGTCCTGAAGAATTACTGAGCACGCATTATCCACTATCATTTGCTCCATGAAAAGAAATTTCCTAAAGAATTAAGAAAGCTGGGATCTATTAGGATTATAGCCACCTACTCAACTGATTATTAGCTCCTACAAAAATGTCCCATGTGAGAAGAGACAGTGAGACAGAGGGAGAGACGACAAGACTACCTGCTCATCCACCATGTTTCCCAGGCTTTGCTGGCTTGATCCTGAATTAATGAGCCTGTTACATGATATCTAATAAAAATGACTGGAGTAGAGATCTTGGAATCTTCCACATATTTGGTCCAAGGCTGAATCAATTTCATCTATACTTAACACATGCTTGTTTTCTGTCTCCCTTGCCTCCCTCACAGCCCATGCCTCACTCTTTTTTTTTTTTTCTCCATCTGGAAAACTTATCGCCTAAAATGCTACCATCAATCAACCAAAGACACTCTTCCCGACAGAGTGTCTGCCAGTTTGACTAAGCACAAGTAGTCACTAGTTTGGGGGTGCCTCCCACACTCTCTAGTGCTGTGTGTTTTTCTAGCCTGCCTAACCACACAAGTGCAATTTGGGATATTTATATTTACCTGCAGTTTCTACTGGGATAATAGCACTACCTTGACACAACCGGGCATAGGGCACGGTCGAGGGTGAAGGGGATGAAATGGAAATTGTCCGTGTTGTCTGTCTACCCACTGTTAACCTTATCTCTCTGGATTTTTGCGTTTCTACCCATTTTGGCTTATGTTGGCTCCGTGCCTGCTCAGAAAGTATGAAAATCACATGCTCCCAAAGGTGCAGACACTTTGTCCCCAAAATCTTCCCTGAGAATGGGCGCTGCTCCCATCTCCCCATTTTTCATGTCAGTACCACTCCCAATACATTCAAGCCTCTACGTTTAAATGCAGCATGAAAGGACGGGGGCAGAAAACAGAGCAAAGGGAGGGTTGGCAGCAGAAGCCAAATGCTGGTAGAAGGGAAGGAAAGAGGGGGAGCAGGAGACAGGCAGCCCCCTCCCACTCCCACAAAGTTCCAGTTGGGAACACACCCACCGGCCGCAGCAAAAGAGCGCGGTGCGTGGGCACAGGTGGGTCCCAGCCCCTCTGGCTGGATGCAGCTTAAGTGCAGCCTGAATGAAGACTTTCATTGCTGTTTGCTGTTTTTGTTGGCCCGTTGCCATGGCAAACATTTGCAGGTGGCTTGGCCAGATTTTGACACTTAAATATTTGAGGTTGTGATAAAAATCAGAATATTACTACAATATGGTTCTGTGCAGCCTCAAAAAAAAAAAAAACTATCTGCAATTTCAAATGCTCATTTAAAGACACAGTCTCCAGAGGGAACTCATGTTTTAAAATAAGTACTCATTTCCTCTTTGCTGAGAGAAATAAAAGAGTCAACCATCCCCAAATGTTACCACCTAGAGTTTCATTCTGAATCCGCTGGCGAGATGGGTTGGGTTGTTCCTTGCTGAGCCCCCACGATCATCCGGGCAAGGTTTTGGATGGGTCACATGGAGAAAATGGAAATGACAGGATGTGTGGGTTGAAATCAACATGGTAAGCATGGCAGGGGAGGTTCCGAAGAAAAGAAACAGCCTCCCTCAAGTCTGGCAATGAGACAGAGGCCTAAAAGTGACAATTATCTCCTAGAACACACCAGGAGGGACACACGACACCCCAGGATTGGGAATAAATGGGAAAATGGAGTGGGTCAGGAGGTCACACGTACCAGAGAAACACCCCCACCCATCTAGGCATAGTGACACAGCTTAGAAATGTCACCCAACTGTACAACCCTGGGCCAGCTGGGTAAATTATTGACAGAGTCAACACCCATCTTAGAATTAATACTAGCCCTTAAAAGATTATTTCATACACACAGACACACACACACACACACACACACACACACACACACACACACACACACCAAAACAAAAAAATACAGCATTGTACTAACAATGGCTGAAGACTAAGGGCCTCCAAGAGGGTAGCTGAAGGTTGGTGGGGGAGAGGCAGGAGAACTCCAGGGGAGAAGGAATGCTGTAAAACTGCTAGTAAACTCTAGCACATTTTATGTTTTTTTTTTCCCCCTTGAAAGAAAAATAAAATAATTATAATTAGCTGGCCTAACTGTGAATTGTCTGCCCAAAGCCAAGCCACTAGAGTGAAGGAGTCCCTTGAAATTTAGATGCTGACTTTAACAAACTCACCCCACCCTCTCGTATATTATAGGTCTTGCTTTAGATGGTGGCAACATTTGCTCCCACAGTCATTTGAGAAGAAAAGAAATCTTTAGCAAGAGGCACTTACTAATTTAGCGTTGGCTTCTTCAAACAAAGCCAAGCATTCAAATGGCCAGATTCATTTTCTGTTTCTTGAATGGGAACCTACAGGTACCCATGGCAGACTCACAAAATTGCCATTGCCCGCGACTCGTTTGTTCAAATGGGTCTTCGCATGTCACAACCCATGCAGTTGAAGGAGGAATGAGCCAGTGCTGTCCCCAGTGCTCACTCTTAGTCTGTAATTCTTACAAGCATTAAAAATAAGGTGGAAAAGACACACGGACAAATTGTGTGACAGCTTCTAAGTTTTCTTTTCATCACCATATCCAATATTCAACTGAATAGTCCACCTAAATTTTGATGCATATACCAAACCCAGCGGGCTCCCTTTCCTGTTTCAAACAGAGAACTCTGGGAATATAGAGCCACCAGTTTTCAGCATCCAATGACATAGATTTATCGTAGCTCTTTGGCTTGGCGTTCTCTTTTCTTCCTAGGAATCTGAATGCTCTTAAATCTTCTGTTTCCTCTTCACTCTACCCATGTGAGGGTGGAAACAGGAGACACCATCCTCATTCTGGAGATAAGGAAGCCGGGCCAGAGATTCTGCATTTCTAAGAAGCTCCTGGGTAATGTCCATGCCACTGACGCTCAGACCACACTCTGAGCAGCGAGGGGCGACACCTGTCACGTGATACTCCGGGGTGAGAGCTCGTTCGACCCCATAAATACAGAGTGGCTGGGACCATTCCACCAGTGTCTCTCAGTGCCTCACTATTGTTTTGTTTATGTGTATGAGAGGGAGAGGGCTTGCCTTCTTTGTTTGTCTATTCCAGGAATGAGTATGGACCAATGCAGGAAGAGGGGAGAGCTAGTAAGGAAGTACTAACAAGGAAGAGAAACAAGGAAAAATGATCAGAGGGAAGGAGGAATGTGGAAATATACAGAAGACACAGGTGACAGGCTTAGCAGATCCTAGGAAGAGCGGGACAGACTCTGTCAGAGAGGAAGCCGGGCTGGTGAAACTCTCTTCCACCATCCTCAAGTGTTTGTCCTACAGTCGTCTTAAAATTCACCCATGGAGTTGCCTTAAAAATAACACCCACGGAGTTGCCTGTAGTCATCTTAAAATTCACAAATCTTATTTGAAGAAACAATGACACAGAGTGACTTGCTTTGCCGCTCCCCCCCCCATTCCCTGCCCCCAAAGTCAAGGTCAAACAGCTTCCACTAAACAGAGACTCCCTCTCCCTTCTCCCATCAAAAACATTACTCTGAGATCTAGGCAGTATCACACCAGCCAGGAAAACCAACTTCTGTCCCATCCAATCTGAGCTCTAGAAACAAGAAGATCCAGAACATTCCCTGAGTTCTAGCCAGGACCCAGAGACAGCAGAGGAGGTCTCCTTACCCGATCTGGCGGTTGGTAGAAGGTGCCTGTGTGATGACAGAGCTGGACTGGGGTGACGGCATGGCTTGCTGAATCACAACGCTGGTGTCATGGTTGGGCATCCGGGTGCTGCCAAGCTGGTGAGCTCCGGGCCCCGCCATGGCCCCACCAACTGTATTATGCATCGAGATATTCTGCCCAGAGAAGACAGAGAGGAAAGGTCAGAAGAAGTCAATGTTGTATTCTATTCTCAAGCTCTCAAAGGCCAAAATTGGGAATCTGGTCATGTCAACTAAATAAAGAGTTATGGCTTCTGGCAAGCCATGGGTCCATTCATCTTGTTATAACTTACAGCTATGAGAAGATGAAAAATAACTATTCACCCTTAGACTAAAGCACAAAAGGAAATCCCTTAAAGTTCACTGATCATTCTGCCACCATCCTGATGTGAGGTTTACATCAGGGGTGTTTAGCGCATATCTTCTCTGACTTGATATGATATATACTACATTTGAAAATGATTTCTGCCGTAAGTGCATAATATCGTGATTTAGTGAAGAGCCACTTGGCATTCTGCTTTCAATGACAAGCACACTGGGTTGGTTTGTTTGTTTCTTTTTCTTTTTCAGTCCTATAAGAGTGACCAACCACTATTCTTTCCCCAGGAAACTACCACTTTTCCAAATCATAATCTGGGTACTCATGACCGAAGTCCAATAACCTGGGGAATGAGGATGGATGATTGGAACACACGACAGGGTGTCTGAGATCCAATGACATAAGAGCAAGAGTTGCAACTTTCTGCTATATTCCCACAAAATCAATCCATAACAATTCTATGGAATCATGGAATACAGAATAATGTATGATTGTCTGCTTGCTTGCCCATTGTCTGTTCATCTAGAATGTAAAATGTTTGTGTTCACAGCTCTATCCCCTGGTGCTTGGAGCACAGTAGGCATTCAGTAAACATGTACTTTATGAATAAATGAGTGACAGGAACAAATGAGACAACTATGTCACTTCATGCCTTTACTTCTGATGGCTTGAATGAAGGCCTCTTTGTTTAAAATTCAGAAGTAAGGTACAATACTCAAGACAAAGCTGGCTTAAAAGAGCAATGGAAGTCACTGGGACAGGAGAAAATTCACAATGAAGCCAAAGAGGGCCGATCAACATGGTGGGACCGATATGTGAAAAACTCAGAATGTAGAAAAGAAAAAGAAAACACAGGGCAAAGCAAATTAAGTGAGCGGGCCTCTGTAAGCCACTCGGTACAGCGCTTCAGCCTAGGAGACCAGGGAAATTCGAGAGGTCAGTTGGACAACGGGTTGAGGATGGCAGGAAAGAAATGAAGTGTCACCAGCAATTTACTAGAGGAAAAAATATATATATCTGTCTGCGCTTTGGGGTTAGCAACGAACAAAATAAATCTTACCCAGGAGAACTAGAAGTGGTTCTTTGAAGTTCTTCTGCAAAGCACAGGATTTCCTGCACTACGTGTTAAAGGATGGTGATAACATGTATGGTATTCGGGGTGGTTGTATCCATCACACTGCACCTTTCCCAGGTTTCTGATTTCTAACTCCTGACCACACAGTTTGTCAGGAGTCCAGATGGAAACTGGGCACCTGGCTTAGACATGAGCCGACTGCGTTGTCGTGGGCTCCCCAAGGCATGAGCAGGCTTATACATACACACACGGCCCAAAAGCTCCTTGTATATACTGGAAGGCTGTTCTGATGTGGGGAAATAAAGTGGTTGGTTAAAGGAAGATGAAAGGAAGTGGTGATTTGTATTGGAGTGTCAGTGCGGGGGGATACGCTTGAGTTCTTTTTTATGGGATCTAGAGGCACAGAGCATGGAACTAAAAATAACGAAAATAAAAATAATTGTGTTATTTCTTTTGAAAGTGAAACATAACAAACTTACTTCCCCAGGTCTTAAAACAAGGTCTTGATAAAGTAAACAAGTACAAGTGTTATTTGTTCCATTGTTGGAATCCTCAAAGACACTCAAAATTTTTCATCTTGCTCATAGTCACCTACTTTGTCAATAATAGCCCGACTCCCTTTTTAGAATTATTTCTGTCGTGCTATGCTGCCAAAGGTTATCAATCAAGTTGTACAATTTAATGTTTAAAATAATAATCTTTAAATTCATAAACAAGAATATAAGATCTATGTGCCCTCCTTGAGTTGCCCTTGACACCTCTTTTCTATCACCCCCATGTGCAGTCCCCAAATACCACAAAATCAACTTAAGCATCTTCATCTCTTTCTGTCTTCCCATCTCTCCTGCCACCAGCCTACACTCAACCACCACCATCGCCTTTCCTGGACTAGACAGTGGTCTCCTAACTGGTCTCCTGTCACTCACTCTGGTTTCTCTTCCTCTTCTATACTACAGCCGCAGTGATCTTCTCAAAAGGCAAAACTGATCATGTCTACACAACTTCCCCTCCACCCCCACTCCCAACCCCACTTCTAGGATGGCTTCCCATGATTTAGAAGACACTGGCAGCACTCTTCATATGATCTCCAAGGCCTGTATGGGACCCCTCTCACATCCCCAGCTCATCTCACGCCACCATCACTCTTGTTCTCTGTGATTTATTCCACCTTGCTGGAATTTTCCTGCCCTCAAACTGACTATGCTCCATTTCAGCAAGGGACCTTGGAAAATGCTCTTTTTTGTTACCTGTGCTCTTCCCCTGACTACGCCTTCACAAATCAGATCAAGCATCTCGTGAGGAAGCCTTCATTGACCTCTCCAATGATGGGTACCACCTCCCTCTCTTCTGTAGTACTTTCCACAAATTTACAACGGTTTTCGGTTATTTCATTACTATCTGTTCCTTCCTCTAGAATATAAGCACAATGAGAGAAGGGACTAAATCTGACCCTTACCCCACATTGTGTCTCCATGGCCTAGGTCAGTGCCTGGCATAGAGTGGGTAGTCAGTAAATATTGAGTGAATGAATAAAACATAAAATAACATCTCTAGAACATTCAGTATGAGGAAATCTTATCTTTTATTCTGTCAATTTTCCAGAGTGCTAACTTCTTGTCTACTTACCTTGAAATCTCAAAGTATGTTCACAATAATAGAGTTTTAGCTATTAAGGTACTTATTTGATTACAAGCTCGAGAAATAGAGGGGATCAGGATTAAGAAGAAAGTCATGGACATGTCATGTAGATTAGAAAGTAAAGCCTTTGATAAAATATTAAATGAGCCCTTGGAGAGAGGTACCAAGAGGTGAGCTTCAAGCTTTGACCACTTTGTTCAAATGATGGTGACAACCATTCTTTATCTCCACTATGAAAACCAACAAAAACTGACTTGTGCTGCAGCACAAATAAATTGGTTTCATTTCTTCAGAGTAAAGCATGGTAAATGAGAGAAAGAAGCATGTCTCTCCCCACCCAAAAAGTTTAAGAATCTTCTCTGAGGACCATTAAAAAGAATAAAAAAGACTATCTAGGAAAATACTTCCCACCCTCCCCACCAACATTTTTAAGACCTCTCTTTGTATCAGTGACCGCCTCCACAGATCGAGAAGGTGTCTGAAAGTTATATTCTAATTCTTCAATCATCTCCTTTCTCCCCAACACATGAAATCTGCAAATTCTCCAGCCACCTTCCCCCACACCCAGAGAGTAATTTCAAAACATTGTGAAAAAATAAACAACTAAGCAAGCGTTATTATTTCATGTTAAGAGGAGACAATTTTTTTTTCTCTTGAAGCATTACATAGTAACTCAAACACGAAATTATTTTCTGAGTTCACATTTTCCCAATTATGGGTTCAAAACCTGTCTTTATGGATAAAAGAATGGCACTTTACCTCCAGATAAATTAAATATCCAATTTCAAAAACATAAAGAATGACTCCATCTTGCTGTAATTTCTTCTAGATAGGTGTATAGATTTGAAGCTGGTGAAACAATGTCACAAAACCAGTGCATGAACGTCAATATGCCAGGAAGGATTAGGGGTGTTCCTCCAGGTTCAGCCTTTGGCCTTTTCTTGTTCAACACTTTTATCAACAGCTTGGATGAAGATGTAAAAATTGTGCTTGTCAACTCTGTGGTTGACACATGTTGGGAGGCATAGCTAATGTTCTGGATAGTAGACTCAGGTTTTACTTGAGCCAACTGTGTGATCTGGCCTCCAAAAATGCTAACATAAATCTAGGTTATGGTAAGAGAAGTGCAATGTCCAGATCAAGGGAAGTAATTACTCCACTGTAGAGCACGTTGAATTGACCACATTTGGCCACCACATTTTAAGGGGGAAATTGACAAATAAGAGGATATGAAAGCAATGAAGACATCCAAAATGCATCACAGGAAGAAAGGTAGAAGAATCATGGAATATTTAGTCTTAAAAAGAGAAGACTTAGAGGGTCATGCTAACTGCCTTCAAATATTTGTAAGATTATACATAGTCTCTGTTGCTCCAGCAGTCATAATTTCAAAAACTGGGATCATAATGCTACAAGCCAGTAATAACTATAATGCGAGGACCTATTTTGAAGCAGCCACTATGGTAGAGGCTTTATAAACTGCAACTCTAATCCTCACAATGACCCTAAAAAAGAAGGCATTATTATCTTCATTTTAAGATGAGAAAAAGAGTAAAACTCCGCACCATCCCTAATGCCATGCCATTCACCTTTGGCCTCCCTCACTCCTTCTGGACTGATACTCTAAAAATATGAATTTAGCCTTTTGTTGGGATAAATGTACCAACATGTAGAGATATCCAAAGACAAAACAAGCTGCCTTGTAAAGTACTGGGCTTCTGGTATCAGAGTTAAGCCAGTAGAGGCTACCGGTCATCCATCAAGAATGTCACCAAGAGGACTCTTGCATCAGGAGGGAGATGGCACTAGATGGCCTCAAAGATCTCTTTTATTGCTCAGACTCTCTTGTTTATGATACATGGTTCATACTTTGACTCAAATGATTAGTAAATACGTGATAATGTTGAAAATATACTGGCATAGGCGTTAGGAGGTCCCTTTTGAGTGCAGTCTCTTTACCCCTCCTTGGAGCCATGTAACCCGGATAAATAATTCAACTCTCCTGGCTCCGGAGCCTCACTGATAAAAGCAGGGGTTGGACCACTTGGTCTCCATGAGCTTTTCCAGCTCTGGTACTCCATAAGTCTCTTTCTGTGTTACATTTTATGAGACACTGAGCATCCAAACAGACTTTTTAAACTGATTCATGGCTCTAGAAACATTGATTTTTCTCCATAACCATAAGCTTTTGCAGAAATTAGCCTTCTGAAAATTACAGCTTCCTGCCAGACCCATGGGATCATGATTCAACAAACTGATCTAACAAAAAGTAAAATTTCCTAGACATCAAAGATGAACGCTCCATAGACAAGCTATCTTCACCTAAATATTTTCCTCTTTGGTTCAAATTTCTCCACACGTCCTTTGATTTCTTCCTCCCTTCATGTCCTGCAATGTATCTTGCTCTCCATTCATTGTTGTTCTGAGACATAAAGGGTGTGAATGGGATGAGAACCAGGGAAATAATGAGTCTTGATTGCATACTCAGTGAGCTTCAGGTAGAGTGGTAATTGTCTTTCTGCATGCATGGACTTGGAATACAATACGCAAAAAAAAAAAAAAAACAACCTGATGTATATGAATATACATTGGTGTTCTTACAAATAACTATAATTTCAGGGTGTGGTAATGAAGGATGAAGGCAAGTGAACAACAAATGCAAGCGAGGTTGAAGCATACAGGCAAAATAATGTTGATTCCCATAAGGTCCCAAAATGTTATCTTCAAATCTATATTCTGTCCAACTGCCAAGGTGTGGAGACTTTATGGGTTTCTCTATAAAGAGACAGGGTCATCCCAACACGCGTTTACAAGTTGAGTTGTGCAATCTTGAAATTGTCTGCATCTTAATGATGCCCGGGCAGTTATGAAGACTTTCAGAACTTCTCAGATGTAAACATCCATGAACTGCATCCAAAAGATGTCCGAGACATTGAGAGAATAACAAAGGTTCTTCCTTTCTGGGAGATAGTAGGCTCTCTGGAGATATAGAAGGGATTCTCCAGGGTCTTAGCTCCTCCTTTCTGGTGCTCTCAGAGGCGGGGTACCAATATGGGTATTTTTTATCCTACTAAGAGGGTGGGCTGTCCCATGACAGAGGGGACAGTGAGGTAATAGAGAAGGCACAGCAGATGGGAGGTGAGGAGACCAGGGCTCACAGAGGATGCCCCTCTCCATAGCATTCTCCTTAGCATATTCACACAGTGCAAGATGGACAACATAAGGTAAGAAACCATCTCAGGCAACCTCTGCAGGAGGGGAAAAGGGAGGCAAGCACAGGGCACGGTCAAAACTCCAGCCTTGACATGCACATTCAAATTCTGCTTTTTGGGCCGGCTGACTGTCACGGTGGTTAAGAGCTGGCTTGGGATGCCAGAGGGCCCCGGTTCAGATCCCACATATGAGGGCCAGTGACACTGCCCTCTACAGCTAAGATGCTGAACAACAGCTCAACCTGGAGCTGGGCTGCCGTGAGTCGCCGGCGACGGCGTAGGCTGCAGTCCCCTGCTGCAGTGGGGTGCCATGGGTTACCCATGTGTAGCCAGCAGCCAGCGTGAGCGGCCAACAGCCGCTGTGAGCGACCATCCAGAAGCTGGCAACTGATCTGCCTCGCCAGGGAAGAGCGCAATGATGGTGCCAACTTGGGCCAGTGAAGCAACGTCCTCCATAACTAGACTGAAGAACAAAAAGGACAGACAGCAACTTGTCTGTTCCCCTTCCCCCAATTCCCCAGCGCTGTTCCCATCCCCCAATTCCCCAATAAAAATCTTTAAAAAAAAAAAAATCTGCTTTTTCAGAGTTCGCTCCTTATCCCCAGAGAATTCCAAGACGACTCATGGCGCAGAATGAAAATACGAGCACTGGAATCAGTATCAAGTTCACATAAGCTCTCTGTCACCTGGGGCATGTTATTCAGGTTCTCTGAGCCTTAACTTCTTCATCTTTAAAATGGAAAAACAAATCACCTAACAGACAGGGTTCTAGAGAACATCACATGTGATAACAGATGTTGCAGCACTGTGACTGACAGCAAACATGTACTTCTTTCCTTTTAGTCAAGTGTATAAGGCGAAGTTCAGAGAGGAATGGTTCATTCTGGGCAGCCACTCCCCACAGCTAATCTTAATAGAAATATTATGAATAATAGCTAACACTTCTACAGCAATACTATATGCCGGAAAACTTAATCTTTATCATCAGTCTAGGGTCTGATTATTATCCCCGTTTTACAGGTGTGGAAACTGAGGCACAGAGAGGTTAAGTGACGTGCTCAGAGTCACATAACCAATAAGTGCAGGAGCTCAGGTCTAGGCCGTTTAGCCTCAGAGTCCAGGTTCTTACCTACTAAGTCATACGAGCTCTTTAGTCTCACTGTAAAAAATAGTTTCTAGTGGAAAGTGACATGGTAAAAAATATCTGTACCTGATATCCTTTCTCTGGGCATTAAAAGAAGTTATTAATTGATGCTGGCATGCCATCCTGAGAATTACAGTATATCTGTCATACCACTAATTTGGATCGATGTCATCACCACCATCTTCTCGGCTAGAAAAGCCATGACTTCATTTCAAAGTGATTGATGAGTGGTCCTTGCCTTAAGACCACGTTGCCTACACAGGCATTTCTAGACTGGTGTGCAATGAACAGGACAGATTAGAATTAGGGAGGAAAAGCTGTAGTTCAAAGAGGGTTGAACAATACTTTTATCGAACTCCTAAAACAAGCAAACGAACAACCCTCACTTGCTCATTCTTCGATGTTAGTTCACCTTCCCCAAGAGTTCCAAGAGCTCGGAGAAAGCCTGAGAAAGACACCATTTCTCTGATATTTGGGTCAAGTTCAACCTCCAAGGCAAATTCCCTTGCCATGGGTAGAAAAACAGCTGCTGTGACCCTCCGTGGCCTGAGCCCACTCACCTGTTTACAGAAAGCAGGCAGCCCCCCGAGTGGGGCTCTGGGCTTGAGTCTGCAGGACATAGAGCAGCTGCGGGATCCGTCTGACTAGTCTATGCTGTCCTCCAGCCCCAGATCTCTGCCATGCTTTCTAATACTGGGTTTGAGGCAACGGAGCCCGGAACCATCCCTGTAAGCATTTTATAGCTATTCATTTAATCCTGTAGTAAAATGCTCAAGACAATAAATGTCTTCTTAGGTGCCACCCTTGACTGTGAGAAACAATTTTCAGGTGTCTCTCAAAGATACTGCTCCTTCCTGTTGGGATTCCCAGTGCCTCGGACTGCCCGTGTTTCTGCTCTCATCTACCACTTTATTTGTCTCCGTTGCTTCTGCTAAATATAATCCACACGAGTTAAAAGGAAGGAAATGGTGCCACTTCATTCGGGGTACGAGAGTTCCAGTTGGGCAAATTTCTGTGGTTTCTACAGATACCCCGGAAGCTAGAAACTAGACTAACGCCACTGACAATGATATTGTACTCACTGTTCACTGGTGGGGTTCCTCATTTCTCAAAGAATTTTCTTCCAGAAAGATGTGCACCAGCCTACTTAAACACTCGTGCTGGCATTCCACTACCTCATACATAAGCCTCCGCGTTGACTTCAGCCTTTTACAATCTGGTCCCAATCAATCTTTCCCACATCGCCTCCTGGCAGCCCATCCTCCCTCACACCCCCTCACCGCTCACACACACAGACCTCAGTGCTCCTGGACTATTCCACACTACTTCATGTCTCTTTTTCACCTTCGCACATAATATTTCTTCTTTGCAGTCAATCCGTTTACCAAGATCCAGCTCTAAGGTCCCCTCCTCTGAGGAGCCTTCCCCGACTCCTGCTGGCCCTGTTGATTGTTCCCTGCTCTGTGTTCCCACAAGAGCTTTGTCCACACCTCCATCAGAGAGCAGGACTTGTGTCCATGTGTGATTCCTCCAGTGACCTGGGAGCAGTGAATACACCATGTTTATCAGAGAGCAGCCAGTGTCTGCTCCATGACATGCATGTCACAGATACGCCATCAATTCAACTAGTTGGTGCATAAATGAATAATGTGTGATCTTGAACAAATTTATACCTTCTCTTTGCTTCAGTTTTCTCTTTTGTAAAATAGGAACAACCCTACCACATAAGATTTTTATAAAGATGATGTTAAGTAATATAAATACAGAGCTTAGTGCAATGTTGAACATATTAAATGCCCAATAATTGTTAGTTGCCATTATTATAATTATCATTGCTATTATCATGATTACTACCAAGGCTCACACTGTCTCTCCACTGGGTAGAATTAATAAACCACTCCTTTGTCCTCCATCTTATCTCATGCATACTTCTTTCAAAGCTCCTGTAAACATATCGGTATATGTACTTATTTTTAAGTTTCCCGCTTTTAGCTGTGAATACTTTGACAACAGGGACAGGGTCTGATTTCACATCATCATCCTCAGAAGCTAATGCAATGCTTAGCTTCTGAGCTAAACGTCACATAGACGTTTGCTGAGTGACTATATAGTAAGCATAACCAGTGCTGTTATGAAAAGAGAAAAAAGAAAAAGTAAGCATTCTCCCATGAGGTCTACAGTTTAGAGGAATATGGAAGTTTAGGGAAAGGTGGGATGAAAAACAAAGGAAACTGAAAACTGCCTTTAGACACGCGCACACACAATAGACACAGGGAGAGACACATCATCTAGAGCTGATTAGACCACGGTCTGAAGGGCAAAGGGCTAGTCAACAGGTCTGCATTTTCATTCGAGCTCCACCATTAGGCACATGATCTTGCTTAACTTCTTCAGTCTATTGACTTGGCCTTCACACTGATTCCCACATCTGCCTTTTCTTTGCTCTTCTACAAGCCCCAGAGCTTTATCACCTCCCATCCTGATTACACAACAGCTTCCTGCTGTTCTCTAGGTTTCCAATCCTTCTGGTCCCTCCCAGACCGCTCGGACTCCACTGTCCAATTAATTGGTGTAAATCAGCAATTTCCTATTGTCACTCCTCAACTCTAAAGCTGACGGGAGTTTCCCTTTACTTACTGAAGTCCGTTCTTACTTAGCCTTGCCTCGAGGCTCACATATCCAGTCCCATCTCTTACCCTTGTCCTCTGTCCGAACCCTCCACTCCAGTCACACTTCTCTACTCACTAGACAACACATGAGTTCAACTTCTCACCTTCACTCCTTTGCAGGTACTTTCCCTAGGCCTGGAATTTCTTCTCTTCCTCTCTGCCTAGCTAAACCCTATGCATTAGGCAGTACATTTGTTGATTGATGGATGGTGTTTTTTCAAGTACAAATGGAGGATGGTACACCCCTGCTTTCTTTGACCTATGAAGTTAAGACGCAGTAATGGCTTGAAGAAAAAAAAAACTTGAATAACACACTGTAGCATTTTCCTACAGCCCCGCTGTCTCTCCTCTGACATCCCCCATTCTTAGAAAGACTCTCTTCCTCTCTTCACTTCAGTTCATCTTCTCTATGTCACCTCCCAAACTAAAGATATTTCCCCAACCCCTGTTACTTTCTACCTCAGCACCTCAATCCTTTCCCTCATAGCACGTCTCACAATGGGCGATTGTTATCATTATTATTTCCAGTTCATCACGTTATAAATTCCAGGAAGGGACAATGCCTGTCTTGTTTACTATCACTGCTGCCTAGCTCAGTGCCTGGCACAGAACTCAATGGCTGTTGATGGAATGGATAAATGAATTATGATTTCTGAGGTGATGAGATAGGGATAAAGAACAATCAATTTACGATTTCCTCTTGTCTAGGCTGGGCTCACAGTTGTGTTAAACCTGAGATACAAACAGATAACATTTGCTGATTTGAGTCCTATCAACACACCGAGGCCAGAACACAGCTCAATCATCTCCTCAAATTGCCACATGTTTGGCGAACGCAGACCTGAGCTCCCGGTTCAAGTGAGGCGAGATGGGCCTTCCCGGGCAACCGGCAAACAAGACAGAAAAAGCTAAAGCAAAACGACTAGAAACAAGCAAGAAGGGACTTGGATCCTGAGGCCGGGATGGGGAAGGGAAACGGGTGGCACCAGTGGCATTACCAGGATTACACATCTGTGTTGCCCGGGGGTGCTGAGCGCACAATGAAACGCTGAGAAGTCACACTGGGAGAACCTGGGAGAGCCATGCAAGAGGCAAATGGCCCATTCGAGAATTACTGAACCAATTTCTCTTGCTTCCTTACTAAAAAATGTAAAATCACTTAAAAGAAGAGTGCACATAAAATTACCACTGGGGTGCTGAGGGTCTATTTCTTCAGCATTTCAAAGAGAATCAAATAGGTACTTAATGACCAGAAATACAAACATAGCACTCTCTTAAAAGCTGCTAATGATATGCTACAGTTCCGAGAAGAGCCTTTCCTTTGCCTCACCTTTCCCAAGCCCCCCCTTCCTCAGCTCTCCTCTCCTGGCCCAAAGAACAAGAGGGTAGGGCTGGCCCACAAAGATTAATTTGCTTGAAAACTCCCCTGCCTGGAGCACTGGTTAGGCATCTGCGTTCCTGAATATTTGGCAACACTACGCTCTTAACATCAAATAGAAATGTGATATTCAGCGGGAAGGCCAATGTGCTACACGACAGACTTCCGTCTCCGAAACAATGGAGAGTGAGTGTGCCTGCACCGCGTTGCTCTTCTGGTGGAACCCGTCAGGTGGCTCGCCGTGAATGGCCTCGCTTTGTAAATTGTGTAGTGCTTCGCAAGCACAGGTGACGGCTACGCTGCCCTAATGATCGATATTAATTAAGCAGCACATTTCTATCCTGGGAAGTGGCTGTTTTATTGGAGGACAAGAACCCTTGAACCGCCATTGCTTCCAAGCAAACTGAATCATAGCTCCCGGGGTTTGTTCAAGTCTTAGAGCAAAAACCAAATCACGGAATGCCACCGAGGAAATCCATGAGAGATTTCGTCTGTCTGATTTGATGAAATTCTAACATAAAGAGATAACTGTTTTCACTTGACTGTAGCAAATGAAATAACACGTGTCGTGTAGTACAGGGGCGTGGCCACAGCTGGACATGACAGTCCCCTAAAAAGCTTCCGGAAATCCTGTCTGAATAGTAAGAGCAAATTTTTTCAAAGTTTCCTAGCAGTAACTTGGGTTTTCTGGATCCTTAGAGGGTCCAGAAAAGTGAAATGGGGGTCAATGGAATGGTTTCTGTGTTAACAATACCTACAAGGTACATCCCCAAACCTGCATGACATCACCCATAACCATTGCTAGCTCATTTCCTACTATTCCTTACCTTATTCACTCTGCTCCAGACTCGCGCTGACTGACCTCCTTGATGTTCTGCTAACACATGGGAGCCTTGGCACCATCTGCTCCCCAAAGCTGGAAGGCTTCTTCCCATTATCCTCACAACTCCCTCCCTCACTGCTTCCAAATGTTTGCTCACATGGCAGCTCCTAATAAGGCCTATGCCTGAGGCCTCTCTGCTTGAGATGACAGCTCTGCCGTAATCCGTCCTTTCCCATTCATAATACCCACTCCTCCCGCACGTATTCCAATCCAAAAGCGCCAGACCACTCCTGATCCCAATTCTTAAAAGAAGAGTTTGAGAAAAGACAAATACACAGACAAATCCAATGGCTCTGGTTTTTGTTTTTCTCCACCAAGGATTCCTTTTGTGATTTTTCTCCCTTGGATGTCATATTTTTAAAATACTTCTTTAAAAGTTATGAATTCATTTTCCTATAGGATTACCTGTCTTTGGAAGCTGTCACATTCTTTAATTTCTAAAATCTCATTTCACTCCATTGTACCACCGGACACTGCTGTTTCACGGTGTTGACAAAAGTCTAGTCAAACAGAAAGAAGCTGATGTTTCAGCTAGTCGGGGCCAACTTACCTCAGATAAATGTACAATTTCAATTAAAGAGGTTGACTACTGTATCACTTGGGGTCCCAGTAGGAAACAGATGGCATGCTCAGAATGCATACTTTGAGGGGTGGTGAATACAGGAATTATTTGCAAAGGTGTGGGCAGACTACAGGGAAGCTGCAAGCACAGTGCAGTACCCTGGGGCCAGTTCCAGCAGGGAGCTGTTAGCATCCCCTGGCTTACAGAAGAGAGAGAAAGGGGAGGCCACCAGACTCAGGGGAGGACAGAGAGCTATGTGGAGAGGACACCTGGCAAGGGCTTGTGACCCTTGGGCAAAGGAGGCAACTACTAAGGGAGCTGGGCAAAGAGACACTCAGGCTCCCTAGCCTCCCTCTCTAGAACCTGCTGTGGTGCCCCTGTACCACTCGCCTAAATCCAATGGGAAAACACAGGTCAAAGATGCTTGTGCACGTGCTGTACACAGGTCAGCCTTGCAGGGCAGAGAGGGTGGAAAGGAGGGAGAGTGGGCCTGGATGGACCATCAGGAAGAACGCTGTACAACTATGATTTGATTCGACTTGCATTGTTTTATCTTAGAAGCAATAATTCGTAATATACTTGCTCACTAGGGAAAACTTATATGGAAAAAAAAATAGGTGGGGAGGAATAAAATTACCATCATCCTAACATGCAGAAAAAGCAAGTATTTTACTATTCCAGATATTTTCTCTATACACACACCACACACCCTCAGAACAGTATATAATATACACATATTAATTACACATATTATATATATATATATATATATATATATATATATATATATAATATGTGTGTGTGTGTGTGTGTGTGTGTGTGTGTGGAGAGAGAGAGAGACACACACAGAGTCAGAGACAGAGACAGAGAGCGATCCATGGTACTCAAAAGATCAACAACCCCAGTTTGGGACCCAATGATACGTTTTTCAATGCAACCCACCTACTATGACTAAAAAATAAAATGTCACCTGTATCTTCATTTCCTTTCCTCTCATTTAAACCATCTAAGGGCAGGACTGTCACTAACTGAACGTATCCATGTGCTTAGTCAATCCTAACAGGACTGATGAAAACAATAGAAGGCAGAGCTAAGATGTGCCCGTTCCACCGCATGCCCACGTAACCCAGCTCCACCCCACAAACATGGGCCTGGACAAGCACGGCTCCGCTGAACCCAGTTACACACCCTGAAAACAATGGCTCACTTTCAGGCTGAAGCTTCTGATTTGTCTACGTTCTCCCGGTGAAACAATCGGGCTTGGAATAGGAACAGCTTTCTATGTGGGAGTCCCAGAAGGAAGAAAAGTTTGGCACCTGGTGCCTAGGGGACCATGAAGCCACTACAGTGCTGAGCTCAAGTCTCCTTTCTGCCAAAGTTATTGGATGGGTAGAAAGTACGCACGTTTAGAGCTTGCCTTTTTTCTACCTTGACAGTCAGGATTTATGGGTTGGTTTGCTAAGTGGAAGCACCAAGGCCAATGAAATATTTTTGTTTAGATGAGCGTCCCCAGGAACCTGTCACTCTTGGGTTAGGACACCGAATGTTTTGGTCCCCGGTCTTTGGCAACAGTCTATAATTTTTTATCCTGAGTTTATTTCAACCCTAGGATGCCATATCTCCACTGACAACTTTAAGGTGGAGCAAATTTACTGATTACTTGATAGCTGAGAAATAATCTTTCTAAACCTAAAACAAAGCTGAGGTGAGATCTCAGGGCAGTCAGGGACCCACATAAGAACTACACCCATGTAGCCAGAGCTGTTAGCAAGTGGGTCCTTGGACAAAAGGCCTTACATTTTCCCTTGTGCACAGACGCCCACATTCTTAAGCTGATGATATACGTGTGTTTAAGTTTTTGCTCTATGGATATGTTTCATTTAATATTTGAATGTTGTCCAGTGACCTTTAAAGAAGCCCAATTAGAGACCTATGTATAAAGAAATGTTTTTCAGATGTCTTTTTATACCTGTAGGGTTTACTGACCACTTTATGAAATAGTTTCCAAACCCCTAATAGATGAATTTAGAAATGTAAATCTACCCTTAAAAGTCAAATAGATTCTCAGTATGAAATGCCATTTTAAAGGCTTATAACCATTGGTAAAGGCAAGTTCAAGGCAAAAGATGAAACACAAAGTATTTGAATTTCCTATATTATCTTCACCCGGGTAAGCATCTCTGCCTACGAGTTAGTTCTGCATTTATACACAATACTGATTTCCCTGGGTAGCTAACTAGCTCTCCGTCCCATTTTTAATGGAACAATGACGATGTTCAGGCCTAAAATCTAATCTCTCATCTGCTGGCATCGGAAGAGACCACCCCCCGCCCCCCAAAGCTTCAGGGCCCTCATGGATGCCTTGTCTTGTATGCTGCTCCATTTATTCGAACTTCCTTTCATATCTCCACACTGATAGAGGTCAAGGTTCCAATGCCTGGAGAAAAGCTGATAAGGTTAAAACACATCTTTCTCGTTCCTCTCCCCCTCCCTCATTGACTGGGACTAAAGTCACCAGGAACTCTTCTTGAAGTCCTTTAATGCTAACCCAGGGCAGGAGAGGGAAAAGACCTAGCTGATACCTAGTTTTATCTTTGTTCAGAGGGAGGGAATCCAGAAAACCTCTTTCTAGCCCATGGCGAGCGCATTTGGGGAAGCTGTCTACACACACACACACACACACACACACACACACACACTCCTGCTTAGTCTTTCTAAGACAACTCAAACGTACTGAACTGAGCCCCGGCTGAACAAAATTCAAGCAGAGGCGGAGAGGTGGGAGGCTGGGGAGGTGATGCAGAGCCAGTGGTGGAAGGCGGGTAAAGCGCTTATGTTCTTGCATCTTAATTTCTGTGACATGATCCAATTATATCTCATCAATGGTTCCCCGCTAATTACTAGCAGAGATGAATAGTGAAAGATTCCCCTTGTATTCAAGTTTTCCCCAAAGTAGCCTTCCCTCCCTGGCTCCCTCATGTGAACATTCTAAATCCACGTACAGAGCATACCTACAGCTTAGGGCATGCTCCGCCAAATAGAGCGTCACTTAAGAAAACCGGAAAAGCCCTTTGGGGTTTCAATACGAGGCTATGGCCGCAGGCTGACCCCGAGAATCACACAGGGCTGGGATGGAAAGGGACTGTGACCCCTCTCCAGGAACAATGTCTGTAACCAAAGAGATGTTGGCCAGCAGAGGAACAACACCTTTCATACGCAGGATTTCATTGTTAGGTTTCGGTGGTAACTTAGAAACATGAAAAGGAACAAAGAAAAAGCAGACCCAAAGAAGTTCACATAATTACTGAAACAGTGGAAAGTAGGGCAGTGGAAAAGGAGGGATGGAGCAGAGAAAGGACTTCAGATGGAGAGATGCAAAACAGGAGACCCAGCTTGGGAGCAGGCTGGGAAGACAAGACGGAAGAAATTCCAAGTTTGAGGAAAAGGTTATTCTAAAATGGAGAGGGACCTGCTCTCAGAACTTTAGATTTGAAAGCTACCATAGAGAGCCTTGAACCCAACTCCCTGTCCTCAAAGAGAACAAAATGGAGGCCAGAGGAGGCGACATGACCTGCCTCGTGGCCCACATCTAAGTGGAGGCAGAAACAGGCAGAAAACAATCTAGATCTTCTGACTCCTAATTTAGTGCTCTTTCTGCTATGGTGGATTTTAGAGAATTTGATTTCTACGAAGTAGAAAGAGTGACTTTAGCTCCTGTTCACACGTGGACCTGAATATGTTGGACCCACAAGGTAATTATTTCATGCTGGGGATGAGACAGGCACACAAAAGAGACGGGATTGGGGTCAAGTCCGGAGGGTGACTGTCTCCTCAGCATGGCCACTGGGGATGCAGAGTGAAGGAAAAGGGAATCTCTCTGACAGTGGACACACCGGCCTTTAGGTCCAGCCATCTCTCACCAGCCGATGGGAGTCTCTGACAGCACAAGGCCTGAGGACACTCTTCATTACACTAGAGGGACACTTCAAACCTCCTGAAAGCACAACACAGTTACCAAGCTGACTCCTACCCAGTTGCTTAAGGTATTAAAAAAAAACACACACACACAAAAAAACAAAACAAAACAGCAAAGAGCTCCTTTTGTTCTGACAATTCTTCCTCACACTTGAAGTGCCCAGCACAATTAGGGCCATTTATTCTGTGCTCACTTGGATAATGCTCTGATAAAAAGCTTCAACTGCGGAGTGTGGCTGCCGGACAGGAAAACACTATTGCCTCTATGGTTTCATATACAGATTGTGTCATACTTAATGCTGAAATCATAAACTATGTATTTTTGCCCCCTCCAAGCTGCCTATTGTGTGCTTATAAACAGGAACCTGGCAGCATGTCAGGGGTGCAAATTGATTTCCTTTCCCAAATAAAATTTTAAAAAGCAAATAAACAAGGTTATGTTGGCTAATGAAACATTACATGCCAGGCTGGGGAGAATTCTTTTAAAATGTATTTTCTTGAGCAAAGGCAACACAAAGCATCCGTAAAAGGTTCTTTCATAAACAACATGTTTACACAAAAATGCATTACTTGAAAGAAAGGAAAGTTATGGTGCATCTCCCATGATATATTTGGGTTGTGTTTTTAAGAAATAAATTAGGGGAGGGTGAGAAGGGGGGGGGGTCCTGCAGTGCTATGGAATTTGGAACTTAACTAAAGCCACTCAGAAGGAAGATAGAGTTGTTCTTGTTTAGAAAAAATTTTTGATCTTAGTGTTTTTATCATTTATCACAAAGACAAAAGTAGCCCCCTTTGAGCGTATCCTATCGGCATGAAGAAAGCTGAGAGAGAAAAATGAATCACGCCCGCCATGCTCAGAATTACACGAATAGGGAGCCTGGCTGGCTGGCCTCAGCAGAAACACCTCCTGGAGAGTGGCCCATTTCCCAGCAGAGATGCCTACACCAGCTGGAAGCAGTTTTAGTAATCTCTGTGTAAGAAGTGTCTCCGGGATCTTGCCTACATCACACTTCACCACACAGAATGAATTTTAACCTAGCCCCAGGACCAAAGCCATCCCTAAGTGGACGGTAAGGCCTGATCAAATAATCCTGTATCATCTCCCGCCTTCAACCATCTTCTTCATACCTTTCTGCTGATGAACCCAGGTAACAGGAACTCTAATGCACCCTGATGAGCAGACCAAGTCCCAAGACAACGCGACAGGAGGATGGGCTGAAAAGGTAGAGGGCCAGTCTCAAGGCTGCCAGTTGAGGGCTGAACTGCTGCCTGCCAATTACATACAGAATATGAACAGAGGGCATTCTGCCTGTTGTTCTGAACCCCAGTGGCGCATCCTTCTCTCACAGTTCCTGTCTGTCATCAAGGGATTGGCATCTTGTACTAGAGCTCAGAGGCACAAGGTGGGAAGTCCCCATAGTCTTGGGATGGCCCTGATTATAACAAAAGAAAAGGAACCCTTTAGTCCTACTCAGGCACTTTCATTCAGACTTAAAATGGAATTCAGCTAATAGATAGTTAGATATAAAGAACAAAATACCAGAAGTCACAAAGGTGACCCTGAGATCCTGCAGACCCAAATGCCCTACCCCAGGGGGATTTTGGAGGTGACAGGAAATGAAGACTGGGGATGGAAGAGTGACTGAGATAGCAAGTTCTTTCCCTCTTACCCTCGACTCACCGAGCAACCTTGGTCAGGTCTCCAGGCCACTGAGGGCTTACTTTTTTTCCACCACTTTTTAATAAGGCAAACACTGTCAGTCTGATGGTTGTGGTGATTAATGAGGTAATATTTGTAAAATGCTAAGAGCTTTCCAGGACTCAAATGCAAATACTTTAGACCAAATACTCTGGATAATAGTTAAAACACAAAAAGGGTTAGTCACCAGTTGGCTGAGGATATGAACTTGGGAAGGAGCTGCAGAAGAAGTGTGTTTTGTGAAAGGATTTGACTAGGGTTGAGTGGACATCAGGAGAAGAGGAAAAAGGGGGAAAGAAGCAGTAAGGCTTGCAAAACCTGAAACATGAATTATTTTGCTTCCAAAGGATGCCATTAACTTTTAAAACCCTGCACCCTTTCAACGACACCAAAGATAATTTAATTACACAAAATGTCTTTTCTACACATATAATCCTGCCGGGTATAATCTAACATGTGAGAGTAGATGAAATTTGTGTTCTTCTCCCTAGAGAATGATACAGCATGAACCTGTGGGGGCCATATACCAATTGGCTTGGCACTTGTAACCGACTTGACTTCTCCCAGTTCTGTGAAAATGGAAGGATCAAATTAATCACTGGCAAATTTGATAACAGATGTGTTTCTCAGCAAATCCACATCAAGCAAGCAAAAAGTAATTACCCCCCTAAAGCTTGTTGTGTTCCTCCGTACATTTGGCATCAACTAAAGACTTCAGCCGCTTTGTTTTTTATCTGACGGGAAGCTAACGCCGCGGGGTGATACTCCAAATGCTGCTTTAGATTATAAAGTCTTAACAGCCTCTCGCTTTAGGGCACTGTGTTTATTGATGCTATGTAAGCAATTTACAGTCCCTTAATAGCGCATTCACCACAATGTTACAGTGTTTAACTTGTTAAATTATATTTAGAGCTTCAGGGAAAATTACCTCATTGGCTTCACTAGCGTGGGTTATTGATATCACACGGGAGTTATGGCGGCATCCACCTGACCGGGGACAGCGACAAGAACATTGCACAGGCCGGAGTCCAAAGGCGGAGGGCGAAAATCAAATGGAGAAGTTGAGGCAGTGAGGGGCTGATGAGAAAAAGGGGAGGGGGTGGTGCTGGCGGAAAGCAGTTAGGGAAGGCAGAAGGGACTGAGGTGAGCAGGGTCGGCATTCGATGGAGCCATTTATTAAGCTGTAAAGCAAAGCAGTTGCCACTGATGGCCATTTCGATTCCAACACTGATTGAAGCCACCTTCACGACGGGGCAGCGGCCCTCGTCCCAATCTCCCTGTCTGTTGGGAAACGTTCTGGATCCAGGGACCTGGGAGACACAGTTACCTCCAGGTGCTGTTGCCACTCACCCAGTGGGCTTGGTGTTTAGCTCTTCAGGGCTCAGTGATGCAAGGGGAATAGCGGACAAGTTTTAAGAAAAATTAGGAGAAGGGGGAGGAAGAGGAGGAAGAAGAGAAGGCAGAAGAGGAGGAAGGGGAGGAAGAAGTGGGGAAAGGAGGGAGAAGAAACAAGAAAGAAGCAAACCTTTTATTAGCGTAAAGAGGAACATAAAGGGCCGGCCGAGTGGCGCGATGGTTAAGAGCTGGCTTGGGACGCCAGAGGGCCCCAGTTCGGATCCCACATATGAGGGCCAGTGACGCTGCCCTCTACAGCTAAGATGCTGAACAACAGCTCAACCTGGAGCTGGGCTGCCATGAGTCGCTGGCGACGGCGTAGGCTGCAGCCCCTGTGGCAGTGGGTTGCCATGGGCTACCGTGTGTAGCCAGCAGCCAGCGTGAGCGGCCAGCAGCCGCAGTGAGCAGCCATCCAGAGGCCGGCGACTGATCTGCCTCACCCGGGAAAAGCGCAATGATGGTGCCAACTTGGGCCAGTGAAGCAACGTCCTCCACAACTAGACTAAAGAACAAAACGACAGCAACTTGTCTTTTCCCCTTCCCCCAGTTCCCCAGTGCTGTTCCCATCCCCCCAATTCCCCAATAAAAATCTTTAAAAAAAAAAAAGAGGAACGTAATGTAAGGCTAACATAGCACTGAAGCTCAGTGATGTCATGAGAGAAGCAGCCAAAGGCCAAGACATTAAAACCCACTGCAAAGGCCGGAGAAGAGGCCCAGGAAACCAACCGAGTGGCCGACAGGCTCTTGGGGTCTCAGCACACGTGACATCTGCCAGCTCACAAACGGCTCAGGGTCCAAGGCAAAAGAAAGGACAAGCATCTCCGTGGGTAACCTCCGGGAGAAAATGGCACTTTCTCTTTCCCCACACAGAGGCTCTATACGAGGTTGCTTGGGCTCAAAATATGTAACAGTAATTAATAGCCAAAATAAAGCAAGAAGCTGACCATGCAAAAAAAACCAGGCATCCCATGAAAGGAACAACACTGTTCACCAGGCTGTTCTGGCTAAAATGACTGTTGACAAGGAATTAGGGAGCTAAATAACGGCTGTGCATATTTCCAAAGACAGAGAATAAAAGGGGGAACGAACGCTCTCCTGTGTATAAGCATATATTGGGTTATCGGAAAAGTCATGACATATTTTTTTCTGTTTTTCGTTGCAAAAATGTGTCATGACTTTTCCGACAACCCAAAAGTTTCCCAAGGAAGTGAAGAACAGCCATATATATACTTAGTACACATAAACTTAGTGTGTGTGTGTATATACATATGTGTGTGTGCGCGTGTGTGTATACACACACACGCGCACACACACACACACACACACACAGAATGTGACCCCTTGAAGAGAAATTTCAGTCTTAAATACAAATCAGAAATTCCCGGTCCTCCTAGGTTTGACAGATTTTAATGTTTGGGCTAATAATTCATATTTAATGCCTAGGATTGCAGTTACCAAACTCTGTGCCAAGGTGCCCCGGCAACTCAGAGGATTGCCTCAAGATCTTTCAGAGCTCGAAGGAAACAGCAATCCTTGACATCTGTTGGACACTGCGCAAACTTGAGGTCGTCAGTGTTTCAACATTAGATCATACTACATTCCTTTGGATTATATCACATCTTTGCAAAGCTGGGTTTTGGTGGTTGCTGTGATCAAAAGCAAATACCATGCAAAAATAAATGTGGAACAGAAAACAAGTCCGATTTGACTCTAGAGCTTGGGAAGTTGTAGAGAGCCCAATGGGCACACAAATCCCATTAGTAAGTAATTATGGTTATTTAAGAATGAAATAAAAGTATCCTTTTTTTTTCTTTCAATAACTGTGTGTTCTTTATTTCAAATAGCTACTGAGATGTTTGTATACTTGTTAAGTTGTTTGGACTTAACTACTTAATAAGCAGAATGACGTGTATTTCTTTTGGCCAAGGAATGCCGTGAAGAAATTATTGAAACCCTGAGAGTGCCTAGATTTGAGAGAGTTTGGGAGCCTCTGGCCCTGAGAAAACTGATATTGAAAATAATATGTGTTGATATTTAACAAAGAAGTAATTAGGAAAGAAAAACATAATTTGAGTTAATTAGTGCTCCGTACAAGCAGGCCGTGTGGGTAAAAGAATCTTCTATGTTTTCCAAAGTGCAGTAGAGATTCAGATGTTCTGGAAACTATCTACTCAGCTAACTAGAATCATGGGGATTTCTATGCTCTGAATTTTGGAAAGTTCCCAACATATATAAGACCTGGAGTCAAAAATTTCTGTATGTTTAACCTTACATCCATTTGGCCCCACCAATGCCCTGGTGCTCAATTATCTTACTGTAATTATTCTTTGCTTTTAGGGTGCTCCTCTGAATGTCATCTGTCACTGACAACAGTCCTATTGTGTATGCCTGAGGCAGTTTAACATATCTTAGGAGACATTTCATCAATGGCTAAGAAAACCACAGAGTTTGAGTCCATTGCATTTCACTGAAGTTGGGATTCCACACCCCCAAATATACATTCATTATGCATTCATTGGAATAGGAAGCTAAAAAGGGGCTAGAAAAGATGAAGCTCCGTGAATCAAAAGGAACCTTCAAGATCCAGAATGTCCCACCAATAGTCAGCTATTTCAGGTGTGAAAAAGGCCAAAAGAATAGCATCAAATTCATAGGCCAGTTTCAGAATTTAAACTTGAGTTGATATCAGAGAAGCGAACTGATATGCTTGATTGGCCAAAATAAGGACCCTGCTAAAATTCCAATCAAAAATTGCCTAGAGAATTTGTATCAGTCTTTTGGTTTGTAACTGGGGAGTTACAAAAAGAATGGGACACAAAATACCAACGTTCAATTCTTAACTCTAAATATTAACTTTAATGTTATTTTCAAAAGGCCACTTCCGTGCAAAGATTTTTGGACAATAGTTTATTAAGCAAAACATGTGTACCATCCCACTAGGTACTCCGGGAAATGCATAAAAAGTTAAAGATATAATAATCTCTATCTTCAAGGAGTTGGCAAGACAAACCTTATACACTTACAAAGTTAAACATTAAAAGAAGACAATGCCAGAGGTATCACTAGCCTATACTTGATTACAGGCCAGTGAACAGTTCAAGAGTCCAAAGGTTTGATAGCTAATTTTATGTGTCAACTTGGCTAGACTAGGGTGTGTAGTTATTTGGCCAAACATGAATCTAGATGCTGCTGTGAAGGTATTTTTTAGAGGTGATTAACATCTAATTCAATGGTGGGCCTCATGTAATTGGTTAAAGACCTTAAGATCTAAGACTGGGGCCAGCAGAGTGGCGCATTAGTTAAGAGTTGACTTGGGACACCAGCTCTGAGCAGCAGGGCCCTGGTTCGGATCCCACATGAGGGCCAGTGACGCTGCACTCTCTACAAGTAAGATGGTGAACAACAGCTTGACCCGGAGCTGGACTGCCCAGAGTCCCCGGCGAAGGCATAGGCTGCAGTGGGGCTGGTCGGCAGCAAACATGAGCTTTCGCGAGCTGCCGTGAGCCACCGTGAGTGGCCGTCCAATGGCCGGCAAGCGACTGACTCACCCGGGAAGAGCGCAATGATAATACCAACATGGACCAGTGAAGCGATGTCCTCTACAACTAGACTGAAGAACAAAAGGACAGCAACTTGTCTGTTCCCCTCCCCTAGTTCCCCAATAAAATCTTAAAAAAAAAAAACCCTAAGATTTTCTAAGAACTAAGAAGTTTCCCAAAGAAGAAGCAATTCTGCCTAAAGACTGCAACACTGAAAGTCTGCCTGAGTTTCCAGCCTGGATGGATGAAAAAAAAGATAGATGATAGATTGATCGATTGATAGATTGATTGATCGATCAATGACAGACAGATTGATCGATCCTATTGGTTCTGTTGCTCTGGAAAACACTGACTAATACAATAGGATAAAAAGGTGATTGTTGACTGGTTCAGTCAGGGAGTTTTTCAGGAAGGAAGCTGAACTACATAAAGATGGGTCTTGAAGAGCAGCTGGGATTTGGATGAGGGTGAACTTCCTCACTGCCATACTCACTGTTAAGGGATGAAGCAATAGAAACTAAAGCAAGATGTGGCCTCTTGACCTACAGAGAAAGATAAAATCAATGAGACAAACACTCCAAGTGGATACTATTCCAAAAGAGAATACTGGAGAAGTCATGGTAGCCAAACATAGAATTTGGAGGTATCAAAAGAATTCTTCTGAGTACCGAGGAGGGCTCTGCCTAAATTCTTCCTCCAGCTCTGGCCAGGGTGACATGGCCACCACAAGCCGTTTCCTTGGCCTTCACCACCCTTCCATCAAATTCAAGCAAAGCAACACTTGTAATATCTGATAGTATCGTTGCCACCCCTTGCAAACACTGTCTCCTAAGAGCAGAGAAAAAGGAGAGAGGGTGAGAGACCTTCACACTCACATGAGTTTCAGGCAAAACCCATTCCTAAGGAAAAAGACATGATCTTAACTGAAAGGAAGGAGTCTAGAGAGACACATTTTGATTCTATGTCACTATAAGCAGTAGACTCCTGGGGATCAATGTTGGAGATAATTTGTTCCATATTTCTCTCTTATATATACACATGGGTATAGTTTTCTGTTTTTTTTGTTTTTGGGTGTTTTTTTTAAGGTAATGCTGACCTTTTTAGGAAGCTGTTTTTTTTGTTCTGTTTTGGTTTGGGTTTTTTCTGATTCTATCACAATTTAAAATTTGTTAGCTTTTTCCTTTCTCTCTCTCTATACACAACATACATACATGCTGAGAATAAACAAAAAAGAAATGGCAAACCCAATAGAAAATAGGCACAAAATATGAATAGGAATTTAATAAAGAGAAAGTCCAAATGTCCAAAACATATATGGAGAAATGTTCAAACTTACTAGTAATCAGGGAAATGCAAATTAAAACAAGAACAACAAAAAATAAAAAGGTGGATAATTACTAGTGTTGATGCTGACATCGGGATCTGGGAACCATACATTATCATCACAGTGTAAATTTCTGTTGTCATAAAAATTAACCTGGATCAACTCAGGAAAATTAAAAATGCAGAGGCAATATGTCCCTATATTCTCATATAGGTCCATATAAAGATCGTGGTGAAAACCTAGCTCCTTCCTATTTGTGGGGTGCAAGGGAATACAAAAGGGGATCTATGTCGCACATGACTAAATTGTTTAAAGTTACAAATCAAATTACAAATATGTTCTACCTCCTACCTTGACAAACGTATATTCATAACATAAATTCATGTTTGAATTAATAATTCCCAATTCCTTGGGGCTCTCAGCCTCTAGCCCTAGATCCCAACCTGCCCTTCTTTTCTTTCCACTCCCAGCTCTATTATCTACACCAACAGTGGCCCCATATGCATGCACATAATTTATAAACGAGGAAGCCAGAACTGAGACAATTTACTCAAGATCACAGAATGAGTAGCAGAATCAGGGCTTGAATTCACGTTTCCTAATTCCTAATCCTGCATAGCTTAGTTTTTTCCAGTAGAAAAATCTGATCTGAGAACTCCTTGTAAAGTAACCCTAAAATTGAGCTATTGAGATGGGATGGGGTGACCCTAGATGAGAATCATCGCCATAAAGATACTGCAGCTCACATAAACAAGCTCCATGCACATCTCCCCCCTCCCCCCCGCCCAAAATAACCAGTTCTTGGCCACCTCTCAGGCCGGGGCTGTCTGTCTTTGCAAGAATAAACCTTAATTGGAACCCTCAAACTATTAGGATTATAAAATGGTGCAGCCACTTTGGAAGGCAGTCTGGCAGTTCTTCAGAAAGTTAAACACGCAGTTACCTTAAGACCCAGCAATTCCACTCCTAGATATATTCCCAAGAGATAAGAAAAACCATGTCCATACAAAAATGTGCACCCAAATGTTCATAGCAGCATTATCCATAAGAACTGAAAAGTAGAAACAACCCAAATATCCATCAACTGATGAGTGGACAAACAAAATGTGATGTATCCATACAATGAAATATTATTTAGCCATAAAAAGTATTGGTACATACTACAAAATGGATGAACCTTGAAAACATTATGCGAAATAAAAATGTCAGTCACAAAGGACCATATATTATATCATTCCATTTATATGAAATGTCCAGAATAGACAAATCCATAGAGACAGAAAGCACATTATGATTGCCTGAGACTAGGGAGGACAGAGGATGGAGAGTTGATGGCTAATGGGCATGAGACTTCCTTCAGAGATGATGAAAATGTTCTAAAATTGATTGTGGTAAAAATAAATAAATAAATAAATAAATAAATAAATAAATAAATAAATAAATAAAAATAAAATTGATTGTGGTGATGGATAAATAAAATGGGTGGATTCATACTATGAAATGCTATACAGCAGTCAGAAACAATGAAGAAGTGTGTAACGAGAACAGATCTTTAAAACAGTGTTGTGTGAAAAAAGTAATAGCAGAAGATTTATAGCACAGTATTATTCAATTAACACCACCAACACACACACACACACACACACACACGCACACATGCACGCACACATGCACACAGGCACACACAAACTACACTTTTAGAAGGATACATGCAGATTTAAGAACATAACGATGACTACACTGGAGTGGATGACTAATGGTGGACAGAAAAATGGGAACCGAAGATAAAGCGGAGACCTCCGATGAAGCAAGCGTGGGGATTTTCCCAGTCTAGTGATGGCAACGCACCCTGACCTGAGAAGTTAGTTAACAACATTGATTAATTCAACTCAGCACCTGAAGTTGGAAAGAAAATGTAAAGAAGATAAAGAAAGCAAAAGAAAAAATTTAAAAACATATAGCAGCAGCACAGCAGTGGCTGGTCTTCTCCAAAGTTTCTGTCAGTTTCTGAAAATAGCCTGAGCAGCAATAAAATGGCCCAGATACAACACCCCTATGGGAGCTAGGAAGTGTTTCCGCATCCTTTTCTGTAGAGGCTGGGGGGAATGCTTAGGTCAGAAGACAAGAAATACATCTTAGCTTCGCTTGGAAAGGATAAAGTAGTGCTTGCACAACAAGTAGGCAACAAGTGAAGTAATCTGTACAAATTAATCACTCAGAGAAGTACTAGTCATAAGATAACATGCAGCCGTCAGAGTTCCAGAAAAGGCTTCCAAAAGTCAGTGGAGAGAGCAGGCAAGTAGAGAAAACAGAAAACTTTCTTCTATTCTTTTTACTGCTAGTGTTTTATTGTAGCTGGTTGGGTTTTGATTTGGACAGAGGCAGGGGGGATGAAGTGGACCTTTCGGACTTCGTGTTTAAGGAAGGAGTTTTTCAAAAATGGAAACTTTTTGAACTTGAAGAGGGCTGTCTCCGGGACTGTAATATTGATGGATGCAGTGCTGAAATGAAAACTCCTTCTCAGTGACAGACAAAACGCTGCTCCCCAGTCCTTTAGCTGCCTCGTCCTACCATCCCCATGGCTAATGCTCGCATAGAGGGGCTGACCCTGCCAACCAATTACATTATGCTAATTTGTCAGTTACTCTCACTCCCGCAGGGGCATTCACCGCACAGAGCAGCTCCCAGATTTATATTGTCTCTTGCTGCCTCTGCACACCAACTGGGTTAATGGAGCTTTCCGCCCCACCCCCACACTCCCTTCTCTGCTTCCAGCTCAGGATGTGGGGTAGTATCTTCATGAAACAACAATGTACTTTCCAAATAACAGCTCTGCAGGCCCAGGGCTGACCAGAGGCGAGCCTGGGCAGTATCCTGTATGTCTCCCCAGAATGCACTGTTTATGTTAGGAGACCTGTCCTCTGGAGAAACTTGTTTTCCTAAGAAAATATATTACTGCTTTCTGTCTTTCTTTCTTTTTTAATGTATTGCAAAGTACTAGGCAAGTCTGTCAGCCTGCTGAAGCGTCTGTATGGTATGGTATACACATCACCTTGCAGGAGGTCTATTAGAACAAGAGTTAAACAGTCATGCATATTAGGAAACCTGCACTAGACTGTTATTCTGTAACAAAGAGAAGGTGCTAGAGCTTTGGAAAGTGGGTTGGGACACTCATCTGAGACTGCAGACTTTTCTCCCAAAGTCAGGAATTCATTGAAAGCCTCCTAGAGTCAGCATTCCAACACAATCCAAAGTTCACAGACCTCTGGACCTCTGGACCAACTGGGATTACGAAGTACCCACCATGTGCCAGGCTGTGAAAGAGAAAATTACAAATAATATGGAACTATAAAGCAATGCGACGAGCTCCTATAAGTCACACATTTCAAAGTCAACTTCATTACATGAGAAGTTTGCGATCCATGGGACAACAATAAATGCTAAGTCGTGAAAAGATAATAGCCATTAAAAATTCAGCCTCCTCTGAGGAAAGTTACTTCATCTGCTATAGACTGTGAAGCAGCCTGGGCTACTCATAAAACTCCCCATTTATCAAGGCAAACACAATCATCTCCCTTAATGACCATGGCACTCATATGAGGTAGAGGTGATTAATCCCCTTTTACAGGTGAGAAAACTGAGCTCCGAATGGTGAAGTAACTGGCCTAAGGTGGTGAATCAAGGAGCCAGAGCTCAAAATGAGCCCACTCTCCTAACGTTCACTCAGCCTCTATTAGATCTACCAAACGGCCCCATGTTACAGATGGAAAAACTAAGGCCCAGGTAGATGAATCCTCTCACACCCCGAAAAACAAAAGGGAGGCCCAGAAGACTCAGGTGATATGGCAGGTCTCCAGACACCCAGCTCAGAGGGCTTTCCTTAGACCCATGCCCACTCCCCGTCTCGACTCCTAGCAGACACATAGAAATGTGGTGTTGCGTGACATTTTCAGAATGTCCCAATTCTATATTAAACACAGAATACAGGAAGTTATTTTCAAAATAACATATCAATTTCCTTTTTTCTCCAGTGGATTTGATTGAGATCCGTCCTGACAAGATCTGGCTAATGAAAGCCCATCTCTTCAACCCGAGGCATCCTTTACTCACAGACTTTGTGATTGAAAATGATATTTGGAAAACAGACTTTTCAATGACTGACACTGTTATGTGGTGGTTACAAAGAATGATAGCAAGCTATTTGTAATGATATGGGAAGATATATAAGGATATATAATTCAGAATTTTAAAATAACATGGGGCAGATAATTTCATTTGGATAAATAAAAAAGGAGAGATGATTAGATAAATGGATAAAGAGGCAGACAAATGCATAATATTTTTTCTGGAATGCTATAACATGATATACGAATAGAATTTTTTGGAATGGTATAGAAAAATGTGTTAACAGGATCACCTGTGGCGAGTGGCATGATGGGAAGGCAGGAGAAAATTTACTTTTCATTTTATGCCTTCCTGCGCTGTCTGAAAGTTTTCAACGTGCACACATTGCTTTTATTCTCACAAAGCAGCCAACAGACATTTGCTCCAAGTAACACAAATAACTAAATTTCAGATGTTCCAGGGGAGAGAAAAAAGCCAAGTATGGAGGTGCTTATGAGACTGACAGGGTCATGTATGAGCAGGCACTCTATAAACTAAAACGAAAGTTATCTGAATACAAGACGGTCACCCTGATGAGGCTCCGGGTAACGACAACGATGATGAAAATAATAATCAGAAGAAGCAGAGCAAAGAACAAAAGACCCAAAACCGGGGGCAGAGGCGGGGATGCCACTGTGAAAGGGAAATAGCCAGATGGCATCAGCTGATTTGTTTTTAACAGGATTTAACATTAAGTAATGTACCCCCCAAAACGTATACCCAGTAAATTAAGGCTGTAATTCCATCTTGCTGTTATGGTGACATGAAAATCCACTCAAGCTTTTCTGTCAGGGTTTATGAAGTTATCAAAGCCCCTTGATGGAATTACAACACTATTATGCACAGCTGGAGGGACATTACTCCTTATCTTAACAGCAGTTAAAAGCACAGAGGCACCAAAGGGCACTAAAATACCAGCTCCTCATTAGTAAGCAGCAGGGAAAAGGGACACATAGTCACATGTGTGCGCACACGTGCACACACGCACATGCCATGTCCATCCACATTAATGATTATAGGTCTGAGGTGCAAAGTGCAGCATATTCCAAACTATCTCTTTCAGAAGATTTAATAGAATTATTCACTGATAACACCAAGTCTGAAACAACCAGTGTTTTATTACCTTCTGGACATACAGGAACAATGGCAGGGGGTCAATTATTTTGCTCCCAAGAACCCCTGCACCCAAAAGGAGCCATAAACATAATAAGCAGTCAAAATGACTTAAGATATTTTTTTTTAAAATAGTGTAATGATTACGAGCACAAGGTCTGGTTTCCATCTGGGTTAGAGTCTTGCTCTACCATCTACTAACTGTGTTACTTTGGGCAACCTCCTTTCACTTTCTGTGCCTCAATTACCCATAAAACAGACATGGTCATGGAAGCTACACTTTGGTTGTTGTGAGGATTAAATGAGATAATATTGATTAAATGGTTACTGACGTATCTAGATACAAAGCAAACCATTGTCAAACATTACTACTATCACAGTGTCTGCAGCATTATTATCTTCATTTAGCAGCAAATAAGCATATTTGAGAATATAGGCTAACACTATACATAGCCTTAAGAAAGACACTAATGAATTTAAGAAGCATCTCTACATCATAGGACTCTCAGGGGAAACTGGAAAGAATAGTCAGGATAACACTCACCTTTGATTTCAACACAAAAGAAGACCAACAAGGAAGGACATTTTTAACTACCGTAGAAGCCATTGAGACAAAGTAGCTAGTTGATTTACTAAAGATGCTGAATAAAGGGGGATGGAACATAAAAATCATAGGCATATGCTTTACGCTTCTTGTGAACTTAAAATGTACGAGCACACATGCACTGCCCATCTTCTGAGGTAAGGCCAATGCCTGTACTGAGTGTGGGTCTGCTGATGATTGAGTTCTGCATGTTCTTTCTTGCCCAAACCACATCCTGAATGTATAGTCAGTGATTTCTAGTTTTAGATTTTTAACAGTAGACCAAGAACTTAAAGACCGTTGAGAAGCAACCTCAGTGCAGATACCTGTGTGTATTCCCCCAAATACATTCACAATCTTTTACAGTTCTTGTCCGTACTTAATTTGATTGCATCTCTAAGAGGTTCTCCTATATGAAGTCTTTGCAAGCATTCAAATGAGATCTTTCCTTTCCTGCTCATATTTTATCCAAGTACCTATATAAGTTATTTCATTAAGTGACGGAGTTACAACAATAGGTACAACCAGCATAGACAGTTTGGCAATAAACACAACTGATGTTTGGGAAGCACAGTAACGAACGGATGGCTGCAAGCACGCAAGGTGTCACGGGCATCAACAGGTTTGTTTTTAAGAGAGAATGAAGAGCATCAGCTAATCTGCCAGGTGGGCTCAGTGAGGCGTCCAGGAAGAGAAGCTCCACCACGTGCTCAAGAGTATCATGGCGGAGAGAGGCACAACTAGGTGTCTTCTACTGTAACAGTTCTAATTCACATGTTTAAAATCCCATCTTACTTTCCCGTTTTCAATGCCTCTCTGCCATCAACCAGATACAACCCCAAGAGTTGCCTAAGACTAGGGAGAAATACAAATGTGCAGCCAATCAAAGAACCAGAAAAAGAACAATTTTTAATAAACACAGAATTCCGTCACATGGCAGTCATGGTCTTACTGCTCAAGACTAACAACAATTATCTAATTAAACGGCATTTGGGTGTGTGGTTAGAGGATGTGGGCAGCGGCAGCCCCAAGCAATGCATAAAGCCTGCTGCGCCATCACATGCCCAGCCTCAGACTACAGGGCTCTTTCACCCCATTGCCAAACCCAGATGCTCTTTACACCTACATTCTCCCCTTCTCCCCTGTCCCCCCTCAATCTGAACCAAAACATGCTCTTAGGAGCCAATCTAATGAACTCACTCACCCACAGTATGAACAATTCATGAAATTTAATGTTATCTTTCCCAAAGGATTGTATATTAGAACCAACCAATAAACAAACAAGCAATGTGACATATCAAAAGAAAAAAGGAATAAAATTGTGCAATTACAGGGCATCCAAGGAAATTTAAGGATCCTCAGAAGAATGATACCAGCCCCCCCGAGATCACACTAACAGGCCAGGTGCTCCATATTATAAAATAGGTTGAGAAACTGCCACCGAGATGGTTTTGTAAATGCCCTTTATAAAATATGTTAAAGTCTTCAATGTTCCTTGAAAATACAAACTGGTCTCTCAAGACTCCAGGCTTGATGTCAAAGTTCCCTAAAAGACCCCCACATTATATGTGTACCATGCACCCTTGGAAACAGCCATAACAATTTATGCCCAATGAATGGGAAAGAATGTTGATTTCACTTGCTTTACGACCTGGGTGATGGTGGGCTGGTAACCAAAACTGTCTGTGCTTATTTTCAGAACTGACACCATGACGGTCCTTCAACCACCATTTGTTGACTTCCCACAAGGTGATGACGGTGGATTTTGTCTTTGGAGGATGTGAAAGGGCTGGGAACCTGGACATAGTTTCAGCTTTCTGGGACTCTGCCTTTTCTCAGACTGAAACTGAGTGGCTGAGGTGAGGCTAGCCTACTGATTGGGGAACAGACCTTCCCCTGGCCTGAAGGATGGAGGCATCCACGAAGAACGCCTGACAATGATGTCAACCACAAAAGCACTTGATTGCAAAATGATTACTTCTTTTATTTATATGGATAAAATATGAGCTAGGAATATAGATGTAAACGAGAGGACAGGTTATTGCTAATATCTGAAGAAACAGTCTTTCATTCAAGTTTCTTATCTAATTTGTATTGGAATCCCCTTGTTTGTAAAACACAGATAATAGTACCTACCTCTTGGGAATACTGTGAGACTTAAAAATGACATTGCAGACACATCTTACAGTTCAGCAGCAAATGACGGCAGACAGGCAAGGTGGGCTAATGATAGGCAATGGGCATTTATATTAGATCCAACATAATAATGAGTAATAATAATAAGTAATTAGTAATAGCTAACATTTACTAAGTACTTACTATGTGCCAGGTACTGTTCTAAAAACTATTAATATATTACCAAATTTAATGCCCACAAGACCTCTTTGAGGAAGATGCTATTATTAGCTCCCTTGTACAGACAAGGAAACTGAGGCACAGAGAGGTTAAGCAACTTGTCAGTGATGTATATAATAACTTTCCCAGTAGGGGTACTAAAAGATGGCAGAGTAAAACTGTTCAAGTAAAATGCAATAACAGGTTATTTGTTTCCATCCATATAGAGTCTCAGCAAATTTCAAAGAATTAAAATCATATTGAGTATGTTCTCTGATCACAATCAAAGTAAGCTAGAATCAGTAACAAAAAGATGACTGGAAAACTCCCAAATGTTTTAAATTGAAACAACATGTTTCTAAATAATTGATGGGTTAGAGAAATCACAGTGAAGATTAGAAAATATTGTATAATAAAAATATAATATATCAAAAGTTGTGAGATGAAGTTAAAGCTGTGCTTACAAGGAAATGTATAGTGTTAACTGTATGTATTAGAAAGAAAAAAATGGGGCCGGCCAAGTGGCGCATTGGTTAAGAGCTGGCTTGGGATGCCAGAGGGCCCAGGTTCGATCCCACATATGAGGGCCAGTGACACTGCCCTCTACAGCTAAGATGCTGAACAACAGCTCAACCTGGGGCTGGGCTGCCGTGAGTCGCCGGCCACGGTGTAGGCTGCAGCCCGTTGCAGTGGGTTGCCATGGGCTACCGTGTGTAGCCAGCAGCCAACGTGAGTGGCCAGCAGCCAGTGTGAGTGGCCAGCAGCTGCGGTGAGCGGCCTTCCAAAAGCCAGC
>NW_017731397.1:2842918-2858378 GCF_001890085.2 Hipposideros armiger | reverse complement strand
TCCCCCAATTCCCCAATAAAATCTATTAAAAAAAATTGATTATCCCCTAGTAAGACTAATCAAGGAAAAAGAGAAAGAAGTATAAATTATATCAGGAATTAAAAGGGGGACATTGCTACATATTGCACAGACAACAAAAGTATAAAGATTGTATTCTAAAACAATGTCAAAATTTTATTTAAAAAAGACAAGTTACTAGACAATCCCAATTTATAAAATGGACACCAAAAAAAAAAAAAAGGAAAAGAAAATCATGATAGAAGGAGACAAAAGATATATTCTTCCCCTAGTGTTTTGAGGTGCTGTTTTGCAAAGGAGGGGTATAAATATTTCTTGACCACTGCTAAAGTATTATTATAGAATCATTATTTCAAGTAGCTGCAAGCATTTTCAGGCAGGCAGGAACACTTTCAATGCCACTGTCTGTGGCAAAATCTCCTAGCTTTGAATACTAGGATTTTACTTAAAAGGAAATTAAAATCCAAGGCCAAATTTTCTCCTTAGTTCCAGTGAGTCTAAAATAGTTTTAAGCACACTCCACAGATGTCTAGAAAAGACATGGCATAGAGACCCCTTTCATCTGAACTTTATAAGGTCTCAACATTATGATGTGGGACTTTACTCTTTTCTCTCAATCTCTGTAGACCATAGAAGAGTGTTTAGAGTTTATTTACAAAGGAGAGGTCTCATTTCATCTCACAGCAACCCTGTGAAGTAGACAGAAGTATTACTGTTGCCCATTTTATTGATACTTACAAGCAATTTTAAGTGATATGCCCAAGGGTCTAGTGGCCAGTGATGGGTGGAGCTAGAACTTGAACACAAGCCTTCAGACTCTAGATTTTGTGCTCTTTCCTACTCTCTGACACATTGGGCACAGCCAGACTATCCGATGAATTTTTAACCTATTCATAGTCCACACAAAGTCTCTTAGAGGATTGATGAAAGCATAGCCACGGGTTAGGCTGAGGCCATGGAAAGTTGGTCCTCAGGGTTGTTTTTATCCCTGTGGGTTTCTTGCAAAATAAAATTTTCTCCAGTGAGGGGTACTGCAGAATGATGTAGGGGTCTTATTTCCTTCACAGTATAATATAAAGACAGTGTCTAGTCTGGAGTTAGGTTCACTTGGGCTCAAATCCCAGCTCCACCATTGACCAGCTATGTGACGTTGAACAGGCTGCTTAATCTTTCTCTCCCTCAGTTTCCTCATCTGTGAAATGGGGATGACAGTAGCATCTGTCTTATAAGTGTTCCCTTTATTTTTTATGAGAAGAAACACAAAAGCACTTAGAACAGTAACTGGCATAGAGTTAAGCTCTTGATAAAAACAAGATATACCTGTCAGACATCTTTCTTCCAATCCAGCATTACCTCTAACTTTATCTTGGCTTCAAATGGTGAAAACCAGAGTCTATTTTTGCTCACTCTTCTTTAAAGCAAAACATTGGCATTCGAACCAAAATGTCCCTCTGAAATACTTACGTCGTGCCCAGAAGAGAGGATTTACAGCTGAGCAAATGATGGCAGCTCCACTGTAAATACATTCAGGAAACAACAATGTGGGAGCCCTCAGCACAGGACAGGGTCCATGTGCCTAGTTAAAATGAGTTCAGAAACCATGGAAGCAACACAGGGATTTCCCCCCCCCCCCCAGTATTTCTGTAAACGACATTTTAAAATGTTTCACTTGAACTTGGTCGCATGCGTTTACAGACATTTGTTAGTGAAAGACCTAGACCTTCGTTTGCTTCAAGGGAGGGAATAACCAGTAGGCTAGAGAGCTAAACGCTACCTGAAAGTGCTTAACAGAAAACAAAGACTGAATGAGAAAAAGAAGGCTGTGCACTTATCGGGCATGATGCAGAAGGCATGGCAGAGATTCAGTTCTCCTTTCTCACGACACACTCCTGCCCTTATTTTCGGCCGCCAGCAAATCAGTTCTGAGTTTTCAAGGTTTGTAAACAGAACCCTTCTCTTGTGAGTTCGCTTTCTCTCACTGACATTCCCGTCTCTTCCACTGACTGACAGGCGCACCCAGCAGCAAGCCTGTATTCATCTAAACGGACTATGTCTCAACTTTCTCCAGCAGTCCCAGCAACCATCTCCTGTCCATCCTGAGGCCTCGGCTCCAGGTAAGCCACCTCAGGGTGTAATTTTAAATGACCATGTGCTCAAAATAAATGCAGACACTCGGCTATGTTGAAAAACCAAAAGTCTTTAAATGCATGTTATAGAAACTTCTTTTGTGTTTTAGTGGTGACGCTCAGGGCTGTTCTAAACATTGATTGGATTTCCGTGACCAAAAGGGGTACCATTCAACCTCTTTAAACCTCAGTTTCCCTACCTGGAAAATGGAGCCAGTCCTCCCACCTTACAAGATGACTATAAGGATTAAATCAAACCATACACGTTAAGTTTCCAGCCCAGTAACGGTACACAGTAGGGCTTAATATGTGGTTACTATTATCGTAGGAGGTATGATCACGTGGGTCAGCCGTGGTACTGGCTTTGGAGAAAAACAAAGCAGGGTTAGTCAGAACTTGGGTTTCTCCACTTACTGATAAAGTGACCTTAAGCAAGTTACTTTTAACTGCCCTGGGCTTCAGTCTCCTCATCTGTAAAATGGGCATAAAATAGCTGCGCTTTAGGGTTGCACGAGGATTAAGGGGAAGTAGGCAAGACTGTGCACATTAATACTACTGATGGGCAACACGGAACCACCACAAGCCATGGGCGAATGATCAGCACCCGGTGAAATGTCCAGCGACCAGCGGTAGATACCATTTCTAATGGTCCTGACACTGTTAACAAGGTTAACACTTTAAGACGGATGACTGGCACTGGACTGGAATGCAGGAAGTGAATCTTATTCATGAAGTGACTCCACAAACCCCAGGCTGGTCAGGACAACACACTGCCGCCTTGTGAAGCTGTCAAGTCCTGTTGCGAGGAACTTGAGGTCTGGGCTGGGTCAGGCCCGGAAACAGCAGGGGCCGAGTTCCCACCGTTAGGAGAATCACTGAGTTTCGGGGCTGGAAGGGAACCCAGTCCTTGGCTGTCAGGCATCGAAGACAGCATTCCAGGGACATGCACCTCATGATGGAGTGGAAGAGAAGAAGCAAAGGGAGGAGACGCAGACCCCAAGAGGGGATGAAGACACGCAGACGCCATGTTGTGTAGGCTCTGCGAGGTCTAAAGGAAGTGTGTCCCACTGTTCTCTTGAAACTATTCTGTCTTTGAAATAGAAAGAGTAAGCTAGAAAGAAACCCAAACTGCACCCCAAACTACTTAATAGAAAACAGTGTGCCCGACAGACTCCAGGTGCTTTTGAGCGCTGGCCTACTGGTTTCTCAGGCAGGCTGCATGCCACACAGATGGGGAAATCGAGACGGGCTATGAGGAGGGACTTGCAATAATAAACATCTAGGTGGCAGCCGCAACAGGCTCAGAGTCTCCGAGGGACCCATTTACAGCTCTGGGCTCAGAATCTTGATTTGATCTGATGTGTTCCAATTACGTTGCATCGTATTTTTTCTCATTTTTCTTTATAGATAGGAAACCTAAAGAACATAACGAGGGTTCAAAATGTAAAATCTTGGCAGGACAACAGTGAGGCCCAGCCAAGGAGAAAGAGAAGTGCGCTACAGAAATGGTCAGGCGTATGAGGCCAGAAGGAATGTCTTTCCTAAGAAACTCACGGTGGCCATGACAAAGAATATTCTTTTCTTCCTTTTTTCCTTCTTTCCTCCTTTCCTAGTTCCCCTTCCTCCCTCCTTTCCTTCCTCCCTTCCTTCCTTCTTTCTTTCCTTCCTTCCTTCCTCCCTCCCTTCCTTCATCTCTCTTCCTCCCTTCTTTCCTTCCATTCTTCCTTCCTTCCTCTCTGTCACCTTCCTGCTTTCCTTCCTTCATTCCTTCCTCCACTTTTCCTAAAGAAAATAGCTTAACCATAAAGGATTTGAACATTTGCAGTTAGCAGGGGACAAAGCCTCTACTGTTTAGCCCAGAAGTATGAGTATTCCTGCAGAAAGATGTGCGTTTGTTATCAAATCAGGCCTGACCCAGCATTCCTAGCAGGGCTGCCCCTGCATGACTGCTGGGCCTTATTGAGGGAGGGAGTATAAATGGGGGGGGGGGTCATGCTGTTGGCAAAGGGCTCTCCTTATCTCACTGCATGATTCACCCAGGACTGGGAGGAACCCAGCAACACGTCCTCCAAAAGGAAACAAATTGCTAGAGAAGAATGAATTCCTAAAAATCAATAAGTAACAAGAGGAAAGTGATGCAGGACATCAGGGGTTTGAAAACTCAGACTCTGGAATCACAATGGTTGAGTCCAAATCTGGACTTCACCATTTAGTAGCCGTGTGACCTAGGGAAAGTCACTTCATCTTTCTGTACTTTGGTTTTCTCATCTCCAAAATAGGGAAATCAGTAGGATCTGCCTCGAGAGATAGTGGTGAGGACTAATTAATTAATATGGGGGCATTACACAAATGTTTGTTCTGATGATAATGGAGATGGTGTCTGAAAATCCAGGACTTTGAAACAAGCACAATTGAAGAAAAGCAAAAATGAATGAAAGAGGCAGTAGACAAGAAAAGAAGAAAAATATTATCTGAGCCATCTCTGGTTTGAAAAGTCTCATAGTTGGAGAAGAGTGAGTAAAGAAGGCATAACCCCCTTACACGGGAATGCCCAGCTGGAAATGTCATCTTGCTGCAGTAATAGTTCTGTGAGAGCCCCTCCCCCCCAATTAGGGAAGGGATTGCCTTAATTGCTTAGTTTACAATAGTGTTCTCCCTTCAGCTTAAGTAAAGGGGTCCACACAGTCCTTCCCCTTCCATTGGGAAAGCGAAGAGCCCTGAGGAGGCTCTGAAGGGAGGTGCAGGGCGGAGCTAAGCAACAGAGGCCAGAGCATCCATCTGCCCTTCCTAGAAGCCAGGGCCTCCCCATTCTGCCGAATAAAGGGTTCCTTGTCTTTCAGCATACAGAGTAATCTCTGAAAGACTGCACTCCAATTTGAGAATGAGCCAAGAGCCAGTGGGAAATTCTCTAGCAAATTGGACAAGGAGACAACAATATGAAGGGCACACTGGATCAAAACGCCTTTTTTTTTTTTTTTTTTCCTTCTGGAAATTCCTATCCCTGAGGCCCGAGGCACTGTTGGCCTGGGATTCTTTTCATCATAAGTTGTCAGGATAATACTGCTCACAAAGCAGACACAGAATTGCTTTTCCAGGGTTGAGTGACAAGATCTGGGTCCCCAGAGCATGACTGAAAAACCCTATGTCAAAAGCAAATGTTGGAGTCCCAAAGGTGACCTGTTAGTGTGACTCAGAAATGTTTTCACTCGTCTTTTTATTTTAAAAAGAGTAGTTGACCCAGCTCATGTCGCATCATTTAGGAGAAGGGGAAAAGGTGTGGGGAGGGGGCATAGCAGGCGGGAGAGAGAAGGAAGGGGGAAGGGAGAAAAGGGCAGGACGAAGCTCTCAGGGATTTGGCTCCAAATGAGCACCCCACAATATGCTCATGTTTGGTTATGGTACCAGGAAGTAAAAATAGACACAGGAATTGTAAGAGCCTTTAGAACAGAAGAGGAGGCAAGTGCTGCCCAATTCTGGGCTAAGCCCATTGAAGGTGTCTTAGAAAGAATAATGTCAAGTGCGATGCAGAACTCAAAATCCTATAAAAATATCCTTTAGCCTTTTAGAAGTTATGAATGGGAAACTTCTTATCAGGAAGAATTTGAAACACTAGGTCGTTTAGGAAATCCCCTTTCTGATATGACTCCTGAGTTCTATGACTTGGATAGGTGATATGTGTGACATGACTTTCCGTAGGGCTGAGGTCACTACCTTGGTGTGAAGTACAAGTATAAACAAAAGGAAAGGACAGTGCTATGCTGGGACTGACGAAGCAGCAGTCAGTTTCCACGTGTCTCCTGGCGCTGAGCAAGTTGGCTGGTCTCGTTACCCCTTCCGTCACTAGGGCAAGTTACTTTTCATCCTAAAGTTTATTCTGTTCATATATTTATAAAGGTTGAGGAAGGCAGATTACAAACACATGGTCTTACCTTCCTGACGCTAGTTCCAAGTTCCCATTTCTTAAAGGTTGCCTCTTTCAGCATGCATCCCAATTCAACTATGGGACATTTTATGTCCTAAGTGTTATCTTCTCACTCCTGTGCTCTCAAAAATAGAGAACGAATCTTACTACAGGCCACAGTTCCAAATTATTGCTCACATTAACTCTTTTCTATGAGGTACTGCTATTATTATCCCATTTTACAGATGAGAAAACTAAGGCTGAGAGGTACAGTAGCTTCCCCAAGATTGCACTTGGTCCAAACTGGGGTTTGAACACAGGTAGTTTGGCTGGGAACACTGCAGTCCTATCGCCGCCCAAATGGACAATGTCACCACTTTGCCTAACATGCTCTTTGTCCACAAAAGATCTATTTCCAATCATTTTTGCATTTTCCTCTATTTCCTGAAGAAACAAAAATAAACAAACAAAAACAGAAAACCTTCTTGCCCCAAGGCCTGAGGAGCTGTCGGTCCGAGATTCTTTTCCCCTTGATGCTGTCAGGATAACACTGTTCATAAAATAGGTAGATTTACTTTTCCAGGGTTGGGATAGCAGCACCCGTATTAGATCTCTATTGCTGCATAACAAATTACCCCAAAACTTATTGGCTTAAAACAATAAGCATTTGTAATCTCACAGCTTCTCTAAGGTCCGGAATTCAGTAGTGGTTTAGCTGAGTGCTTCTCAGGGTGTCTCAGGACAATGTAGTCAAGATGTTGGTTGGGACTGCACTCATCTGAAGGTTTGACCGGGGCTGGAAGATTCACTTGCAAGATGGGTCCCTCAGACAGCTGTTTTGGCCGGAGGCCTCAGTTCCTGGCTACATGAACCTCTCCTTAGGGCTATTTGAGTGCCCTCATGACATGACAGTGGCTTTCCCCAAACACTATAAAACCCCGTTTCACAAGCAAAGTTTTTATTATCAAATTGAACCAGAGTTTTCCACTGAGAAAATTTTAGCCTCGGTTTTTAGTTAGGGTCTACACTCTTCTCCATTGGTGTACTTTCAGAATTCCTGTATAAAAGAGAACTTGGATAAGTCTGTCAGATGGTATTATGGGTTGAACTGAATCCCTCCAAAAATTCATATGTTGAAGTTCTATTCCCCAGTACCTGAGAATGTGAACTTATTTGGAAATAGAATCATTGCAGATATAATTAGTTAAGATAGAGTAGGATGGGCTCCAAATCCAATATGATTAGTCTCCTTATAAAAAAAAAGGGGAAATGTAGACAGAGACACACCCACAAGGAGAACCCCATATGAAGATGAAGGCAGAGATCAGGGTGATGCATCTACAAGCCAAGGAATACCCCAAGATTGCCAGCAAACCACCAGAAGCTTGCAGAAAGGCAAGGAACGCTTTCTCCTTCATAGCTATTAAAAGGAATCAGTCTGCCCACATCTTGACCTTGGACAACTAACCTCCAGAACTATGAGACAACAAATTTCTGTTACTCTACGCCAGCCAGTTTGTTGTACTTTGTTACAGCAGCCCTAGCAAACCAATACAGATGGTAAGAAGGAAAACTAGACATCTCTAGTACCAAGAGACCCCTAAAGGACAAGGAGTCATGGTTATCTCTCATCCATGGATTGACCAGGGGGCCTTCCTCAAAAGACTATATTGTGCCTCTTTCCTGGCACCCATTTAAAAACAAACAAACAAACAAACAAAAAACCATTTGACCTTCCAAAAGCACATTCCCAAGTAAAACTGGCAAAACCTCAGAGTGGACAGTCAGGGTTTCCTGATCTCGCCCAAGAAAGAGGAAATTTTATTACTCTTTCACGACTGCAAGGTATTTCCTAAGCTCATTAAGCACATTTTTTTGCAGAAGATCTTGTCTTAAGAAGGGCCTCCGTCATCAGATAGGATAAAAGGCAGAAGTGCGGATGGAGATGAGAGGGGACTCTAGAGAGTTCCAGCTCCGCTTGTTTATTTTGAGACACACTTGTGCTCCGACTGGGCCATCACAACTGTGGTCAAAGCATTCGGAATCTGAAGAACACAAACAAAGCTAGCGGTGGCAAGGGGCCAGAGTAAAGTTTTCTTCAGCACAGTACAGGGAGGGCAGTTTTGCATAGCCTTTTATATGATAATCACAGCTCCTTCGTATGTATTGAACTTTGCAGCAAGAAGGAAAAATAAATAAATAAGGCTGACTAATGGCTTGTTTCCCCAGAGGACACTTTTTATGGGATCATATGTTTTTTCAGCTTTTCAGTCACAGTTTCCTGCTTGGACGTGAGGAACCCTTGACATTGGCTATGGCTTAGTGCACTCTGGACAGCAGCCCAAGCCACCCCTGAGTGACTAGAGAAGGGTCCAGCTGGACCACAGCACCTTCCCAGGTCACAGCAATGGCGAACCTTGTCTCCTTCGATGAGCTGCACACAGTGGCAGGTCTTTCAACACCTTCCAGGTCAAGCATGACCCTTCTTATCCGGGGTAGTGAGGCAAACGAGGGTCGGGTGGACTGGGAGCCTGTGACAAACAGTCTGTGTGCATTCAAAAGCAATCACAGCAACTCTGAACTGCGTTTGCGCCTGTCACATTCACCACTGCTCCTTTCCGCCTCAGGGGGACTTTTGGAATTAGACAGTCTTGAGTTGAAATCCCTGCTCTGCCACTGGGTGACTAAGAACAGTAATTGAATTTCTGAGCTTCATTTCTTATCGGTTCAATTACAGGTGATAAAACCTGCCTCGCAGAGCCCTTATGGGAATAAGAGATAATGTTTGTAAGGCACCTGGCAGATAGTAGGTGCTCAGTAGGCAACAGCCAGTGTCGTTATCAAGTGTCCCAGATACTCTCACCATCAAGGAACTTTCCCAGCAGGTTAACATATGGAAAGGTAATGCAAAGTGTGTTGGAGCCGAACATATCTTGAAGTTGGGTTGGGTTAACAAACAAGCGAGAAACCATAGTCCTCCGGCTCCCTCCATGCAGCTTTCACTTTATTTCACTCCTTTTGAGTGGGAGGAAATGATTCTGGAATGCCTTCTGTTTGCTCCCCCTTCTAGAGGACCACAGGGCAAGGGGAGGCAGGGTGGAAGAAATGACAGTCAATTTTTCCCACCTTGGATGGGGTGGTTGAGGGAATGAAGAGGTTGATGAAAATGCACCACCGCCCTCTTACTCGGGTAATTGCAGTTTAATTGCATTTAGGGCAGTGGTTTTATCATATTAAATTTTGGGGAAAAGTCACAAGATGAGTCATGGAAAATTTTTTGATAAAATTGTGGAAACTTGGGACATCTGTGATTTTTTTTTCCCTTGCCTCACTCCTTTCCTACTTTCTTGATCCACCCTTTTCTGCCTGCCAACAGGGCTCCCTGCAGGGAGCCACTCTTAGAAGAAGGCTCCTTTCCCGCCCTCGGCATCTACAGCTCAGGCCTCAGGCTTTGCCTGAGCAGTGGACCAGCTGAGCTTCCCAGGCAGTCAGCTGACCTCTTCCCATCATTGTAGGGGGAAAATATTGTAGCATATCTCCCTCCAGGGTACCTGCTGGTGTGGAGAACTTATGGACGTAACCCGGAAAGTCACACAATCACGTTATGGAAACACGTTGTGTGCGCCAGACCATGGCGTTAGAGTTACTCGCATAAAAGAACCAGCAATCAGTTGCCTTTCCTCATAAATCACATTCCCCCACCTCCAACTTTGTTGCCTCAAAAAACCAGCTTTTTCCTTGGTTATGGAGACTTATTACAAAGTCATTTGATGTTCTACCCTCTCATTGCCTCTCTGGGGTCCAGCCTTGAAGCGACACCCCCAAAGAGATTCTGAGATGGATGATGATCAGAGGATGGCCAATGAAGGGAAAGTAATATCATATTATTCCTTGAAAAGTGAGAAACACACATATTCTGCAATAACAAGCTTTTTTTTTTCTTTTAACCGAAAACATTTGTCAAGGTAATCATAATTATAATCACAATCACTCATTTTTATAGCACACTGAGTCTTGTAAACTACTTTCACATAATTTCAAATTGAAATGCTAAGCACTCGATGACACTGCATCCTCAAAAACTATCTGTTCGTTGTTTTTCTTCATCATGAAACTATTCCCTTTGATAATTACAGAACACTTGACGCTGACTCAATTATAACCCATATCAGGTAAATCTGCACACTTGAAGACAGATAGAAATGATGGGCCCCAAGTTTCGAGAAATCTTTGGGCACATTCAACATATCCTGAAGTGTCAGCACATTCGAAGAGAGTATGGGTGGGGCAGATGTCAACATAGCTCTGACTTGAACTAAACAAAACATACTTTTCAATTCTTAAGTATATTCTATACACAAGGCAACATATGCTAGGCCCTTCACGTGTAATTTTTCCTAAACTTTGCAAGGCAGACAGAAATGGAGGCTCAGAAGAGTTAAGTGTCTTGGTTACACCACATAACCGGTGAGTCTGGATATCTCAAGCTCTTGCCATGACAGTCATTCACAGTAGATCCCAGTGGATCGTGGCTCCCTGGGTATCAATGACTATTCCACAGAAAGAAAAGGGTTCTGTGGTCAAATAATAAGTTAGAAAAACGATGCGTTGAAGAAGGTATCTTTCACGCAAGACTTTTTCATGCCTTTAAAATGTCAATGTCCATCGTGAATCCTCAAAAGAATGATAATATTAAACACACAGTGAATATATTTAACAAGGGAATTTTTAGAGCGGCAGTTTTCTTACCACAGTGGTTTTCAAAGTGTGGCCCCTGGACCAGCAGCATAACCATCACTTTGGAACTTGCCATAACCAGATTCACTGAATTGCTCTAGGGTGGGTCCCCAGAATTTGTATTTTTAGTGAGTTCCCAGGAGATGCTGGTGATGCTCGTGAGTTTGATGCAGCATATTTCTCAAGAAGGTATTTTGGTAAAGACTAAAATGGAAGCACTTAGGTATCACTGAACTTTGGATATTTGGTTCCAATAGCAAAAGGAAAGATAGGAGGACAAGTTCTTACTGTAGCAGAAAGTTGGTCTTTCAGCTCTTACTTAGGAAGGAATGATAGTAATTGTGGTTGTGATGGTCCCAAACTAGTCCTTGGCAAATGGAAATGCCCATTCAGGCATGCCTTATTGCAACTCAACAGATTGTCACAAAAGGGCCCAGATTTATGTCATAGCTCAGCTCTAATTCCCTAACAAGTTGCTTTCCTCTGATACTAAATGGAAAAGTCAAGATTCTCCCACCATCACTGATTTAATATTTCACAATTTTCCTATTCCTGGGAAGGAGAGTAGAACACATGTCCAGAAGTTCAACGCCTGCTGTCACAGGAGAAATAAGTTATGGATGATACTCAAGTACCTAAATGGAGGTCATCACTGGGTCTGTAACTTTTGCAACAAAAAAGAAAATAAGAATGAATGAACTGAATGGTTAAGGGCCTGTGCTCCAAACTTCTTGGACCTGTGCATGAACTAATATTGTCTCCTGGACCCCTACCTTACAAGGACCAGGCCTGGCAGGCAGGTAGCATCCCTGTTGGGTACAGCTGGCCTTGAAATTTCCAGCACGGCCAGACCATGTGGCTGCACAGACTGTTTTCTCCAATCAGGCCAAGCTTGCCCAAACCATGTGCTCAGCCTTGATGGTAGATCTTCCCAAAGACAAATTTTATTTTTCTTTCCCAATAGTGTTCTGTAATAACCAAAACTCTGGTAGTCCTGAATACCCAGACACTAAAAGAAGCATGTCTTTCCATGAAGTTACTCAACTGCCGAAGATGGCCATGGGAGATGGTATTGGTGGGATAAACAGTTCTGTAGACAAGTGACTGAGGACTAGGTGAGTGTGTTCTAAAACTGTTAAGGTTTAATTCTGTCTGTCCCACAGGAACTTCTATTATATTGCTCTGAAGAAATCATCCTTACATATTTTTTCTGACCTGGAAGTCGGCCTACCCAACATCTGCCAAACCTTCCTAAAAATAAACAGTGAGTAGACTGCATTACCTGGGTTATGAAAGGAAATGTTGGGGAAGCCCTGAGACTTTGGGTTTATATAAGAATCACCTGTAACAACAGAAAGACTATCTCCTGCTGTGTATGGGTCATAGACACTAAGCCCGCCTCTGAGTTCTGACTCAAGCCTTTTGGAAGGTTTTCATGTCTTGGCCCACTGCAGTGATAAAACAGGCTTCTGAGTCACAGCTACCATGTGAAATCCTGGAAAAACTATGGGCATCGAATATTTGCTTAGTCTCCCATGCCAGACTTGGTGCTAACGTCTCAGCAGCCTCTGGCCCTTGGGTATATGTGCAGTGAAGAAAAAGAGAACAAGAATTACCGAGCACCACTGCATATGCATTGCTGTGCTTTAGAAAGGAGGTTTCATTTATCATCAGCATCATCCTATAAGAGAAGCAATTCTTATCACCATTTTACAGATGAGAAGACCGAGGCTTATAATGTTAGGTTACTTAACCAAGACTTACCACTGATACCTACCACCCTCCCTACCACACACACACACACACACACATGCCTGGATGGAGGGTGAAAAAAAATCCTTAGCTTAGCTCTATTATGCTGTCATGGCACCAAACATTTGTCACACTTTGTTATAAGTGTTGGCATTTTGAGTGATATCCTATTGACCGACCCTGTGATATCCCAATGATTGGCACATATAAAACTTTGTTGAATGAATAGAGGAATTTCTAATTCAAAGCTTTCTTGCTTTCAATTCAAGATTCTCTACACAGTATGGCTATTAACTAATAACTATGTTATTAGGTACTTTTCATCCTCAGTCATCCTAGGTCCTTCATGAGTTAGCAAATCTGATGAAAAGAAAATGGACTATAACCCTTTAAGAGACATCTCTCCTCAGAGGCAGAAGGTTTTTTTGTCCTCCTTGACCCAGGTAACCCAATGTAATCCTGTTGTACAAGGACATTTATTCGCTCATTCACGTTCATGCATTCACCCATTCCAATAATTCTGCACAGAGCTTCTTCCATGTGTAAGCTAATGGGGTTGGGAGTGACAGGAGGGGCAGGCAGAGTCCTAACATGGCTCACAGTCTAGGGGAGTGGGGATGGGGGACAAACAGGGTAATACCAGAACACAAGGAAAGCAGTTAGAACTGCCACAAGAAGTGCTTGAAAAGTACTGTGGGAATTCAGGGGAGGCCGAGGTTGCATCGGGCGAGAGGGAATCAGAGAAGACTTCATGGAGGTGGCATCTGACTTGGGTTTTCACGAATGGGTTAAATTTGGTCAAAGATGAGAGGAAGGGGGAAACCTTCCATGTGGAGATAACTATACAGGCAAGCACAGTGAGGTGGGGAAGCCACTGGTAGGTTTAGAGAAGAGAGACTTATTCCATTTTCCTGAAGCAAAAAAGACACAAGAGAGAAAACAGCACAAAGAGAGACCTGGTAAATTAAGTTGGTGTCAGATCATGAAGAATATACATCTGAACGGAGTAGCCACAGCCATTGCTATTTCTAGCAACGATCCCAGAGAAACTTAGCACCCATCAAGAAAACCAAACTTTCCCCCATACCTCAAGACTGGCTGTTCCCTCACTAGCCCACCTAGCACAGCACCTGGGATGTGTTTGATTGAATTGGGAGGACATGATAGAAACATTTCCAGTGGTGGAAATTGGAGAGGAGGTACACAGCAAAGTTTGCCTTTAAAATCCACTGACATATCAAACACTGACCACAGCCAATTCCAGCAACTACTCTTTATGCTCCTGCCAAAACTCCTATGACACCCAGAAGCAATGTTGTAGCGACCCCCTTGAGCCCCATGGCAATGCCCTAAGAGACGTAGGTGTGCTCTCTTCAGACGCAGTCATTCAAGCAGATAGCACTCTAGTAGAACCTAACGTAAACTCCAAATATATCTCCACCGAACAAATGTTCATTTTACTCTAGGAAAGCAGTGGTCACTAGGACAAGGCATGGAAGGAAATGTCCCATAGCAAGAGGATGCTGCTCACAAAATGCCAGAGATGAGAGGATGGTCCCATGCCTGGTTTCGAACTGGAATTATGTTTCTTGTTGAGTAGAGCAGTCATGACGAACTGTGTGCCTTTGGTGACATCAAAAGATGCAGTGTGGAGAACAAGTTGCCTTTTTTCCTGAGGTATCAGGGCAGCCATGTTGTCTACAGCCTCAGCTATGAACACAAAAGAATCTGGAGCTAAGATTGGAGGCCTGTCGAAGCCCAGAGAAGAATTTCTAAAGACAAGGATATAGTGGATGAGTTCAAGATGTTTTCATGTATTTATGGAAGTCGAGCTCAGCTTGATGTTTCACAAAGTGTCCACTGACTCAACATGTCTTTTAAAGTAAATTAGCATGTATATTAAAACATACCTGTACCATAAGAAAATAAGCTAGGAAGAGGCAAATAGTGGGAAGCACATGCATTTTCCAGTAGACAGTACCATACAAACATTGTGCCTGTAACTTCCTAGCTTTGTGGCTTCCAGCCAATTATTTAAACTCTTAAGCTTTAACTTCTTACGTAAAATGAAGGTAAAACATCTATTGCACAGAACTGTCGTGATGATCAGGGAATAACGCAAACAAAACTTCTAGCACCGTGCCTGACAAATAGTAGGAACTCGATGAGCGATGATGAATTTGATTATTACTAGTTTATAATCTCAATTTCTAATAATTTGGTGTCACATTCCCCCACTATGTCTAAATTTGTATAAAATGGGCTTTTCACTTATCTCTGCCTTGAATCCTGTGAGTTGGAAAGAAACTTAGCAGTCACATAATCCAACCTGGATGTAATCCTAAAGGATAAATTAATATCCTTTCCTAAAACATCTCCCTGGCACACAAGCTCTTTGTGTGTACCCCAAACCCCCCTTATTTATACGGCCAGAAACACAGGACTCTGAAAAAGGAGGACCATGAAAGCAGTCTGAAGAATACGGGTGTTTGAAAGCTGTACCCAGTCAACCGTTTCATACTCCCCAGGCATGGCTCTGTTGGAGTGGTATTTATTCTTTGATAAAAAGCCAGTAAGTCTTAAAGACATAAGCAAGATTCACAATTATATGACTTCTCTGTGGAAGGTAAAAGAAATCCAGCCATTTAGTAAAAGCTATTGCTGTTTTAAAAACCTATTCAATATAGCGAGTGATGCAGTAGAAGGGGTTATAAATAAACAATAAATCATGCGATTATTACTGTTTGAATTTTGGCAAGATAATAAAAAGAGCAAGGATATAATCAGGAAATAATAGAAAAGATCTGCGAGGCACCCCTGCAATTAGTGATAAACAGGACTTGGCTCAGAGTTGGAGCCCCAATGTGGCTCTCATTAAAGAGCCTTGGGACCTGTCTCTGGGGCAGACCTCTGCTAGCTTGGGGAG
>NW_017731397.1:2832824-2839153 GCF_001890085.2 Hipposideros armiger | reverse complement strand
GAAAGAGGGTGGAGGGGTGTGGGGTGGAAATCTACCATTCCATAAACTTCACAGGCCTTTGGGCGCTGGTAGTAGTTGGGTTCAAGCACAAGGGAACTGTCCCTCTAGGGTTCTGATGCTAAAATCAGTAATTGCATCACAAGTTTGAGTTGACAGCCAACGTGCTGGAAATATGGACGGGAGGAATGTGCGGAATCCCCGTTCCTGGCCTCAGCCTTATCAATATGGAAATAACTTAACAGCACACAAATGCTCAAGTAGGGTTCCCAGGGCAAATCGCTCCCATACCTGCTCTTAACTGTACTTAACGTTCACCTGGATTTATGAGATGATGGAGGCAGAGACTCTTGCAACTATTATATTATTTTCCTTTTCCCTTTTTTACAACATCAATTTTTTTCTCACATCTCTGTGAGGGGCCCAGGTAAGTGATTCTTTGCCCCAGATGCCCACTGCGCCGTCTAACATTTGGTCCAATTTTCCAAATGGGAGGGCTGTTTTTCTGCCTGGAACGGAAGCTTCATCTTTTAGTCATTTTGTTTTAATCCAGCCCAGAAAACAGATCTGTTTTCCTGCTTGCCTTTGGAAACACGAATGCAGGGCCTCACAGAGGACAGCAGAGCTTCCTCTGCAGATGCTGCAGCCTCCGGCGCCCAGGTACACACACCCGCCTCTCTCTGCCTGTCTGGCCTGTTGGAAGTCCTGAATTACTCACAGCTGGACATTGATTCCTTCAGAGGAGAGTGTCCGCTGGCTGTTGTGATTCCATTTGGGTTAATACCTTGAAATCCCAGCCTGGCTTGTTTCTGGACAGGTAAGGAGTGATTTTTAACAAGCTGAAAACCTAACCCAACCTGGAACAGCAAAATCACCCTGCTGGGAAAGTCTCCTGCTGGGAAAAGCTGCCCTTTCCTCGTCCCTTCAAGCTGAGCTTCCTAATTGTTTTACTGAGGATCCTCCCAGCCAAATAATTCAATCGGGCTAATTTTCAACTACAGTAAAGCTGCCTGATGGGAAGACAGGCCCAACAACAGGTCCCCGCAGCCCGAGTCTGTGTTGGCTGCAGTACCTGAGGAACTGAGGGCTCCGCTGGGGTTTGGTTTCTTTGTCATTTTTTCAGTGGCCCGCTCCTATCCCTAATTTGGTCCTTTTAAATGCATCCCATGCATAGAATGCAGAGTACATTTTAACAGTTTCTAATGAACTTCCTTTCACACCTGTGACATCCCATACCAACCGCTCTCTCTTTTAACAATGACAATATTTGGAGGAACTTTTAACCAGAAATGACAGGCAAACAGCTTCAAGATTTTCTTTTTCTTTTTTTTTTTTTTTACTTTTAAACAGTTCAGTTTACTTTTTTAAATATGCATTCAATTTTATGATGATATTTAATGCTAAGTATTTCTTTAAAATTAGGCTAGAGGTGAAAAAACTTTCTTGGGATGTCCAGCAATAACCCAGTAAGAAGTGACCTAAATAGAAACTACAGGGAAGAGATGAGGACTCTTTCCTAGGAAAGCTGACTGGACTTTGTGAATGGGAGAAAGGAGGGAGGAAAGGCAAAGCTGAGTGAAAGCAAAGTGGTAAGCAGGTAAAATATGCCTCTGCTGGAACCAGGGGAGTTAGGCATGGCAGGGAGTTTGTACAGGAAAGCCCTGAGTACATTGCTGTGCAAGGGGGTTAGGAAGAGCAGTGGTATATTCAAAAGGAACGTCAGTATATTCAAGTTCAAGATAAGGGCTAGATGTATACAGAAAGGAATTATCAGGGCGGAGTTGATTATTAAGCTATGAGAATGTAAGAGTTTTCTAAAGTGAAGGTGTAAACAAAAAAGCATATGAACGTCCATATGAGCAAAAGACAAGGAGGCAGACACAGAACAGTCGAGAGAGATCGGGGAAAGCCAGGACATGTCACCCCTACCACTGGTTCTCCTTCGTGAGTGCCTATCAACTCTCTATTTATCTCTCTTGATAGTTTATCCCTCTGTATTTAAAATGGGGAACATAGTGCTGGCATGACCACCTATAATTATTCCCTGTTAACTAAAGGAACAAAAGTCAAATGATCATTAATAACATGTTCAAAATGTCGTATGTGGACCTGAATATGTTTCATGAATAGATAAGTACTTTGATCATCACCATACCCAGTCACAACAGAACAGGAAATACTGGTGCAAGAAAATATGAGTTTATTCTGCACTGTTTACAACCCACACAGAGGTTCCCCAAATCAATGCCCAGTTTCCTCTAGCGATCTTCACGCTATTATCGTAACCGGAGTCAAATCCTCCCAATCGCTTCTTACTCCAAAGCTTCAAGTGGAAACAACATCGGTGCCTCTTATGAGAACACCTATCACAGCCCAGAATAAATGCAAAACCTTTCTCATTCAAACTTCAGTCTCCAAGAGCCTTGTGGTTGGTTCTCAAAAAAGACCTCAGGCAGACAGACATCGGCCTTCCCAAAACAAATGTCATGTGATAGCAAATATAAATCAAACTTAGGACAAAAAACCTTAAATGCTTAATACTGAACTCAGAGAACAATAAGAACTGCCACTCACAGGCTAAGACACATCCATCTGCCGTTACTGCCGCCACCACCACCCCCTTTTAATTTGGATCTTAACGCCGGCTAAAGGCAGGGCCATGAACTGCCAAATGATTTAGCCTTAGAAATGAAATACTCAGCCTTAAGAGGTAAGACATGTGTTCTTTTGTGTGAAAATTAGGTTGGCAGGACTCATCCATTTAGGTCCAAAGGATCCAAATATACAAATTCTCCAAGGGAAGAGATGAACAAATGCCCGGTACCCCTCTCAGTCAGGCTTCCTCTCAGCCTCCCCTCATCATCCATTGCAAACACACTTGATAGAAGGGCTCACTCTTTGCAAGGCAAAGCGGTTCTCAACCTNATAGTATTATAACCACCTGGGCTGAAATAACTACCTTATGCCCAGTGAAGACCAATCCATGGTCTTCCGAAATGCTAATTGAGATGTTTCCATTTCTCAGATTTCTGACTCTTTCTTTTGTCACACCATAAACGCACACACATGCATGCACACACACACACACACACGGGCACTGTGCAATGGGTGCCTTCACTCATTGTTCCTCCCCTCTTTCCTTTCACGCTCTTTTATTAATGGTACCTCTTAAAGAGATAAATGCTCCCACACAAGTGATACCACTTAAACAGATAAATAGTCCACACTGGAGAGACACAGAGCATGAGAGAAAACCCTGTCTTATTAGACTGGAAACAGACACACTATATTAATGCAAAAAAATCAGCATATGGTTCTAATAGGCTTTCTTAAAATGATTTATCAGCTGTGATTAAGCCCTCCACCAGCACGTCTATCTTCATAAATAAAGCAAAAGTGCACCTTACTCTCAAATGTATCTGCAGTATCTGATTACCCAGCCCCGGTGCCGTGCACTCCACTTACAACACGGCTCTGGGGAGCCAGGAATTTGTGTGCAATCACAAAGTGTGTGCTCGAAAGAGACTGCCAAGATTTAGGACTCTTATCTCAGAGATAGTCTTACTAAAAATCCATTACAATGAAGGCTTATCCCCTCTCTCTGTGCCATGGAGCTCGGCATGGCTGAAATATGAACAGGTAATTAAAAGGATATGCCTGATTTTACAATGAGCCCAGTGACACAGAATCACCAAACAGCTGTTGGGAAAGGCATTTGGCACTGGGAACAGGTTACCTCGGCCAGAGGGTGTAGACAAGGAGGACCACTTTAGAAATCAGACTTGGTCTCTTTCTTCTTTTCTGTGGAGGGGAAAGGCGACTGCAAATATTAGTCATCTTTGCTCAGGCTACATTCTCCAGCTGGCTAATATGTCACATGGTCTCAGTGGCAAACTTGAAAGAAAGGAGTTTCACAAACACCCTAGGCAGGGAATGAGGAAGGAAGTGCCACGACTTCGAAACCAAGGAGGAACTCGGTACGAGGGTGTGAGCGCAGCAACATCATACATGGCTGTCTGAAAACGGCACCGACTCAACCATGTCATACTCACGGGACGTGACTCTGTTGGAGTGGTATTCACTGTGTGTTAAAACGCCAGTAAGTCTAAGAGGATGAGCTGAAGAAATCCCCCAGAGCATCCAAGCAAAGTTTATGAGTGGCTAACTTCCTTTCCAGCCATTCCTAGGATACACACAAAGCTCCATTTATCTTCCCCTTTCCTACACCAGCCCACAGGCGCCCATCAGAGACATGTATGTCCCCTGTGCTATAGGAGCTTCTCAGGCATTTCTCTGCACAGCCGCATCTGTTTGACCAAAGCACAAGTATGAGATCTCAATAGTCTTTGCCAATAACAAGCCACTGTTGTTACGTGATGTAGGCAGGTCTGCTGTGGCTGGCGGAGATTTTGTCAAAAGGCAGTTGTCTGTAGGAAGGGCAAAATGTAAAAATCTCATAAGGGAAACTAGTGCTTGGACACTTCCATCAGTGCTGTTAACAGATTATTTTTCCTATAAAATACTCCAGCCCCTTGTGTTAGGCGTGCAGCACGGGTAGCTGTAGTCTGTGACTGTTGCAGTCAATTAGAAGAACAGCACTAATGAGGTGAAAGCAGCTCCTCTGTCCCGTGGTGATCATAGACTGCACCCCTGGCCCTGGCCAGCTGTCTGGCAATATGTGCCTCTGGTCACAAGGGGGTTCGTGGGAGGCCATGTGTGTTTGGATCCATGCAAATCTATAACCACCAGTGGTAAGTCAACTGTAAGTTCACACCCAGCTGGGGGGCAAATCAGTTGTGCCATCTTTACAATCACAGGGCAGCAGGTGGCTGGACATGGACATCAAATGTCTGTTCCAGCTGGTCTTGAATAGGACATTGTAGGCAATTCTAAGTAATGGCCAGAATAATGAGGAATTATCCACATAGCCCAGGTTGCCTTCTTTGCCTAAAGCATGTTCTCGTGCACGTGTGCATTAGTACGACACAAATAAAGAAAAATCTAGAAGAGATCTTGAACAAGGACTGTTCCCCTCCTCCTGCTGTGCAGGGCAGAGACACTCTTTCAGGTAGTGATGTCACCACTGTGTCATTGTCTATGTGAATGTGGACTTTGGATTTCTGTTCTTAGGATCCCTTTGAGGACAATTCTTTTCATCAACATCAGAAAGAGCACCCAAGGTGAGATGCTGGAGTGATATGTAAATCTAACACTTTCCACCTAAGAATTAACTTTACTTTCTATTTTCCAGATGGCAATACATTTGAACTATGTGCATTTATAACTCCAAGGCTGTGAAAAGGCCCAGTTTACCGTTAAGAAAATGAAGTCACGTGTGATGTTTAGAGAGTGGTGGAACAGAGTCCGGGTATCTTGCCCTCGTCCTGAATTCAGACCACACACCGCATTACTTCTCCAAGTCCATTTCTGGGTTGTTGCAAATAGCACTGGAAGTGTCCGGAGGCCATTCTCAGGTGGACGGGCAGCACAGAGACCTCACAGGGTGTATAACACTTTGGCACATCCCACCACAGAAAGGGCTGCCAGGACTCTGCACTGTCTTGTTCCCTTCCAGCCACTTGGGGACCAACCAAGTGCGGCTTAGAAGGGCGGGGCTCCCATGTGCTCTGCATTCTAGAGCTCTACAGATTCCAGGCTTACCCTGAAAAGGATAGCAGTGCTTGGGCCCACCGTGCCAACAAATCCAGCAAGAGCCTCATGTTCATAAATCCCCTGGGAAAGTTCCTAAGCTGTGTGCATAACAAATCATACCGGGAGAAGCCAGGAAGGGGCCGACTTCTTGCAGAGCGGCTGTTATTCAAAATGCCCAGCGCTGCATCATCTGTAGTCAATCAACTCGACATCCACCCAAAACACGACTGCTTTTCTTCTTTGGGGACATGACTGCTTGCAGAGCCCAAATAAGCCCCCACCCAAACATAAAGCCACAGAAAAAGGCCGCACCCGGCACCAACTTAGGCAGCATTCGGTCAGCACTGTGATCAACTTTCAAAGTTTTCATATAACAGATGGTGTAGTCTGCACGTAACTCAGATCCCAGGGACGCCTGTGGCTGCAGTCACAGTAAATCCAAAATACAGGGTTCACCTCACCTCACTGAGAAGACTGGGGAAGCTCCGTCCCTCCCACCCCCCAGGGCCAGACAATGACGGGGGGAGCTTACAGGTGGGACTACCCCTCCTTCTAAGTCCCATACTGTCCAATCAAACAGCTGCTCACATTCACCTTTAGGTCAGGTGTCAAAATATCATCGACATACACACAACAGTCTGATTTTGCCAACACCAGTGAGTTTCCTTAGAAAATGTGTG
>NW_017731397.1:2820475-2829244 GCF_001890085.2 Hipposideros armiger | reverse complement strand
CATTAGGAAGGTTGAGAACCGCTGCAATAGACAATTCATTTTGCTGCTTTGAGGATACCCTGACTGTCCACCAAAGGGGGGGAAATGAGGTAGAGCCTCAGATCACATCATGATTCATTGACATATGTGGAAATGGATACTAACTCTTACTAATCTCAAGATTGAACTCATTAATCCTAAATCCCTGGGAACTATTGGGTTGTCGGAAAAGTCATGGCGTATTTTTTCTATGTTTTTTTGTTGCAAAAATGTGTCATGACTTTTCCGACAACCCAGTAAAACACATGAAATAGATTCCAGTTTATCCACTGGTTTAGTCGTTCCCCTGAATGGGATGCAAAGACCAAGTCAACACCTCTTCCAGAGTCAAACTGCACCTAAACTGAGGGCAAAATTTAAACTGAAAAGGAGAAAGCTGAAAGTGCTTTACATTTGTAGTGTGCTGAAACAGAGGACAAAAAGAATCCTTACAATACAAGGGTTAGGATTTCCAGTCATTGGGGTGGGGAAAGGAATAGGTGGTCTCTTATAACATAGCCAATGGGTGTTTCTTTTTCAATCATGCTGATGACAAAAACAAAAAAAAAAAACCTGAAAAGATCAAAACTAGTCTCATCTACTAGGATTTAGCAAACATGGTGACATTTTCAAAACCTGGGTAAAACCAAGTTTAGATTTCAGAATATTATTTTTCCCCAGACTTCTGGGGAAGGAAGGGATTTTTTTACACAAATATCATAGAAGCAACATGTTAACATAACCGGAAACATGCAGCTGTTGCAAGTTCATCAATTCCGTATCTTTTCTGTTCTTTACCTCACCACTCATACCCTCCCCAGAGAGCAGTGGAGCCAGCTAGCGGCTGACAGAGCAAGGCTATGTATGAAAGCAGAGCAGAGCACCTCCGTCTCTGAGCCCTCTCTCCCCAAATAACTGGCGGTGTCGGGTAACATGATTTCCAGGTACAGAATTTAATCAGATGGAGCAGCCTGCTTTTCTGAGCTGAGCCTGACCTGGCCGTGCCCTGTTCCATGACTCCTGTTGAGCTGGGATCCAAGATCTTAAGATTGTAGCTTGTCCCTTGTTCCCATGTGTTAAACAGTCAAACACCCTCTGGGAATAGACTGCACTTTTCATCATTTGGGTAGGAATTCTAAAGCATGGAAATGTCCTAATTTGCTATTGCTACATCAGCATAATGAGTCAGATTGAGGTCCTAGGGGAGAATAACAACACTTAGCACTTACACACCGCACTTTTCATCTTCAGGTTCCTTCACCACGTTGGGCTGTAATGTTATATTTCTCTCAGCAAGACAAAAGAGTTAATTTCGAGTCCTTTCAACTCCCCTTCCTTTCTTAGACACACACACACACACACACACACACACACACACACAGTTGTACACAACTGCCATCAGATGAGGAAGCTCTCTCTGGCTTCCTAGCTGTGCATTATTTGATATTTTTTTAAAAAGAAATCAAAGGCAAAAGGTCAATTTATCCTCCTCTTTTTTGTTTTTTCCCTTTTCCTTAAATCTGTTTTGTTTGTTTGATTTCCCTTCTAATATGGAACACAAAATCAGTACGCCGATTGGCAGTTACCGGAGTCCATTCAGCGTGACCACTAGGGTTCCCACACTGACTTGAGTTTTCCCGCCTTATGGTCTTCCGTGTCACCTTTGGCCACTAAGGAGAGTTGAACACTCTGTCTTAGAGGATTCTGAAGGATTCTGCCGAGTTCCATCTCTTTTCACTCCCGGCCCAGGAGATTCGAACACATCTCCTTTATTGAAACACCATCTATCTGCCATTGACTCCCAAATTTACATCTCCAGACAGGCCGCCGTCTCCTGAGTTGCAGACCTACATATTCATCTGCCCACTCAATCTCTCCACTTAACAAGTCTAAAAACAACCCCCTCGATGTTCCCCTTAAACCTGCTCCTCCCACAGGCAACTCCAGCCTTCCAGGTACTTCAGCCAAAAACCTGGTCCATCCTTGATTCCACTCTTTCTACTGCTCCCCAGATCTAAACCATCAGCTAATCCCAGACACTCCATCTTCAGCATATACCCAGAAGCTCACCACCCCCTTCACATCCACCTTGACCGATATGCCAACATCTTTAATGCAGATTCTGCCAACACTCGCCTAACTGGTCTTTCTCTGCTGATGCCCTCCAACAGTCTACTTTCAACTCCACAGCCAAAATGATGTTTCTAATATACAAGTCAGAGCCTATCACTCCTCTGCTCCAAACTGTCGTAGGGTTCCCCATCTCACTCAGAATAAAAGCCAAAGTCTGCAGGCCTTCCCGGATCTTCCCTCCCACACCTACTCTTTATGGCTATTACATACTCTCCCTCCAGCCAAACTGGCCTCTGTGCAATTCCTCCAACCCACTGAGCATCTTCTAGCCTCAGGGCTTTGGACTTCTTCCTGTCTCCACTTGGAACACTTTTCTCTCCAATGCGTTACCTGGTCTAAGCCTTCTCCTCCGTCAGGTCTGTGTGGCATGTCCACTCACCAGCCATGCCCTCCCTGACTGCCCTCAGCATTACCTGTGCCCCTTCCCTGCTATATTCTTCTCCATAGCACTCATCAGCTTCTGTCATGTTACATATTTTATTGTTACCTGCTTCTTGTTTGTCTTGCCCACTAGAAGCAAGTTATATGAAAGCAGTGTTGTTTTATTTTCTTTGTCTTACCAGATTTAGTCAGCAGCGTATTCACCAATGCCTTGGACAGTGCCTGGCACACGGTGGGCACTCAGAAATACTTTCTGAATGAATAAAAAAATGAACAAAAGTTTCTCTTCTGGTTGAGGACATGGACTAGCCTGACTTCTAAGCCATATACAAGCTTAAATTTGTGATGCCTGCTAGTGACGGAGGCTTTTCCAAAGGGGAAAAAAAATCTCTTATTAAAGAGTTTTGAGGCTATGAGCTTATACTAACATGGAAAATAGAGGCAATTGTGGAATGTGTTGTCTGCTATGTCTAATATGGACAGATATTAGGGCTTTTTCCAATGGTCAAACCTGCCTTTAGCCTGTTCTCATTCTATACACACTTTGTGATGCTTTTGGAAAAGGGTGTTGGAATTAGAGGTACTCTGTAGAACACAATTCTCCCCCATAGACAGCCACATGGGCTAAGCAAGGATCAATTCTCTATTTGCTCTTTAATAGAATTTTCTAGACCAAACTACAGCTAGAAATTTAAAGATGGATGGACGGACCAGCCCAATCTTGCCAATCTTTTTGTATAAGTGCTTAGAAAGTTCTAGCAAGAACTTTGTTAAATAAGTCCTTCAGATAAATAAATCCATCTTCCACTTAACTAAAACTTGCTGAGGAAACCAACGCAAGTCTTTTATTAGAAAACAAAGAGGAAAAGAAATCAGAAGAGAGCTGGAGACATCGAATCAAAAAGAAATAATTACCTGAATGTGGAGTGAAAGGGAAGCAGGAGAAGATAGCATTCAGTGGTAATAAGGTATGCATTGAATCAAGTGTTGTATTCCCACTTTTTAAGCAGGGAACAAATAAATGAAGTAGGAGGTGGGGTTGACAGTGTGCCAGGGATGTTGGTAGCTGGAGAAATGTGGACCAAAGGGTGGGTAAGACTATACTGGCAGATTGGAGAGCATCTCCTAATCATTTCCAGGTCCTATGGCTTCCAAAGAAATGCTAGAACAGAAGCCACCAACACAGCCCATTTGGCTGCTGGGTGAGGCGCATGCATTGGTCCTCAAGAAGATGCCCTCTTGTGGAGCCCTGGGCACCCAAGGCTGAATTTGGCCCATCTGGTTTGAACCAGGCAAGGGAAGAGGATACCTCAACAGCCTGAATGCTGTCTAACGTCCAATGCACGCAAGAGATGGTGGTCTGCTGAGAAGCCTGCCCTGAAACCATGGGGAAAGCTGGCTGCAGGATCTCCCCTACCAATCCCCATCAAGAAGCCATCACATGGCTAAGAGCAACACTTGAAAGAGAGAAAGTACCTTTTTCTACAACTATCATAGTCATCTTTTTCAACTTGGCTTGCCTAATTATCTTCATCTCTAAAGTTTAATTATTGGGCTGTCGGAAAAGTCATGACTCATTTTTGCAATGAAAAACATAGAAAAAATACGTCATGACTTTTCCGTCCACCCAATATTTATGCTCTTTCTCCACTCATGAGGAATCAAAAGCAGGTCTCAAAAAACATATAGCATGAAAATTGTTTCTTAAATGAAAAATCAGGACCAGAGGAAATAGAAGCTGGAACTGAAAGTCTAGTCGAGGGGCAGAAGCACGCCACCCTCATCACAGTGCTCTAAACGGTTCTCAAAGTTAAGCAGTAAATTTGAATGAATGTTAACCAAGCAGTCAATGCGAAAAGAGAAAGAGAGCCAGTTACGTGATTTTCATGTCCACGAGGAGAAAATATTTCAGTTCCTCGGGGGAAGCAAACTATTTCCTGGAATTCACATCTACAAGAATTTCCTCCCACAGGACATCATATAGGAGATCATGACTACTATGTACTGGAGACCATCTAAAACCACTCCCCTGTCATGGCTTCCTAACGCTGTCCTTGGTAAATGTCTTTAGGAAAATCAAAGGCATGCACTTCAGTTAAAACCATCCTATCAGAAGTGAAGACAATAAAGATCAAGCATACGCATTTTGTGCAGTTCAGTTTAATCTCAGAAGCCAACCTTGACTGTCTCGAGGAATAAATAAACTTAATCCCTTATGCTTTTGCATATGTCACGCCTACCAAGAGAGCTAAAGAAATTCGTTCCTCAATCTGAGGAAATGTACTGGACTTTTTGGGTTTTGGTTCTTCTTCCCCCTTGTTATTTTCATGTGTTTTTTGTTTGTTTGGTTGGTTTTTTTTAAAAAGAAATCAATTTCTATTGCCATGAAATAAAGAATGTGCACCTTTTATTTTTATTGAGTTCATTTTTTTTTAAGTGCCCAGAATAGTGTCTGGCAAATAAGCACTAAATAATTTTTTTTTAAAGGCCCTTCCTATCACTGGGGTGGTGGGGATGAGGGTGTCAAGTACGAATAACAAATTAATTACAAACAAATAAAATTTTATACCCCTCTTGTAACCTTCACCTATTTTCATGATTTTTCCTGAAGCAGTACAGACTGACTATAAGCACTTGATTATTGTGATGTGAGAAATTGACATGAAAAACCTGGTGGAGGGGGATTATTAAAATTTCACGTAGAGGAGGATTCAAAGGTTTTGAAACACTTAGAGAAATATCAGAACCTTTTAAAATTTCTTCTCCTAAGGGAACAGCTGGGACTTCAGCATCCATTACAACCTAGCTGGTCCTTCCTTTCAACCAACTTTCACATTTTAAGACTCTGTTCATGGAATGTGTCTAATTTGTCGTTTAGTACATTTCGGGCATTCAATAATGGTCTATAAAAACAAGGAAAAAATGCTAAAAAGCTTCATTATCACATTTACTTATGACCTCATTTCCTTCCCTTAATCTTGTAAAGTGACTTGAAAATGCCAGCACAACATTACAATAAAACTGCATATATTCTGGAGGGATTCATCAAGTGGATTTTCTACATTTGTAAGAACAAATAATGCACTCTTATAGTACACCTATTTGTCTCAACAGCAACAGATGTTCAATAATATGACCAGGAAGTAACTGTGAACCTGGTGGAGATCTGATGGAAATCAGACGGTTACAATCTGGGCCCAAATCGGAGAAAGCCCCTCTCCCATAGCTATGATTTTTCACCAGTTGCCTCTTTGACGCTTGTCTTCTCACCATCACGTAGGGTTTACTATTAAATACTTAGCAAAGTAAATCAACTAGTTTTGAACAGAAAAAGTCTGTGAGTTTATCTGACTCAGGTTCAAGAATAAGATAATTTTTTTTTTTTGGCGTGAATTTCGTATTTCAGATATCGGTTTTTCCCAGGATTTCTCTAGCTTTAGATTCTACCACAATCAGTGACCCATCCTTTCTTTTCTTTTCTTTTCTTTTTTTTAACATTAGACAAACACTTACAAATGGATCAAACACTGTTTAAAGGCCAGGCCACGTCAGCACAATCTGCCACCAGTTTCCACACAGAAGTTGCTACCAAGTGTTAGCGGAGGCACCTGTTAAGGGGTCTCCAAGCACACCTACCCGCTTGCTGCTCTCCTCCTCCTGAGCCTTCCGGAACTCGTGCTCGAGGGAGCAGTCCAGCTCATTGAAGAGCCCCACTTCCTCGCAGTTCTTCAGGAATCGCGTTGGGGTCGGAGTCTGATCTGCAAAAAGACCGAGTGATCACACATGAGATCTTTTCCTCAAAAGCCAGTGGCGAGCATGGGCTAAATTCACAAATCCCCTCCCCTCGCTTTAATTATGATGTCGACTGGCCATCCGTAATCGTCCAGACCGTTAAATAAAATGACAACATGGAAGAAAATAAAACCGTAAGCCCCAAAGGAGGAACGCAATATGTAGTAGGCTGCCGTATGTGAGGGCTTTCCAAACCTCCATCCGGGCAACTTCAGGAGACCCCACACTCGACTTTCCTGGGTCCATATCATTTGAATACTATTGCAATATGTGGAATGACTTTTTTTCTAACTGGGAAAAAAAATGATTTAGCTAAAATCAGGCCAAAAAATCTGCTCAGCCTATGGTAAGCCTGATTTCAGGGGGCTGGGAGGAAAACAAGATTTTATAAATTTCTGTATCAAGCAAAAAGAAACAAACGTGTTAACTCCTTTTTGTTAACAGACAAGAGAAATTTAGCAATTCTAGCTCCCATTTTGAGAGGGAGGCTGATGAAAGGTTCCAAGTAAAATGCATTTAGCTTTCGCCTGTTAAAAATATAATTAATTTTAGTTTCCTTTGCTATAAAAAGTGTTCTTAGGATACTCTTTAAAAGGAATAGAATTTCTTTCATATTTTGACTGTTCTGAGAATTTTCTACTTAGAAAACTGGAGTATCTGAAGCCACTATTTCTGGCTAGTATTTATTCAGTTTACAAAATGTTTTCACACACATTCTTTACAATCTAGATCTTGCAAGATCCTATAAGGTCAATAGGGAGAATTACACCTTTGTAATCATGTAGGACAGTCATCTTCCTAAGTAAAGGTGTATCTAAGTTGACATGAATAAAACTGTATAAACTGCCCCTTTCTCAGAAACAGAAGATACAAGAACCAGAAAGGACCATGGAGGGAAGGCTGACCGTGCCAATTCTTTTACAAATGAGGAAAATTGAATCCCTGAGTGATTAAGGGTCTTGTTCAAGGTCTCCCAGGTACAGGTGACAAGACCAGGATTAAAACCAAGGCCTCGGCGCTATTTCCACCATGTACATGTATTATTCCTACCTGAGCCTATGGCAGATACAGCTACATTGATTATGGCACTTGTCAGGCTCAAAATCTCTTTTTTGCACAGTTTTCTATGACATCACCACCAGTCAACTGAACAGTGCCCTGAAGTTGAAAGAAATTTGCCATTTCCACACTCCCTTTATAAACTCCTATATCACAAGGAACTAGAATTCTATTTACTTTTCTAAATCCTGCAGAGAGCAGTTAATCCTAGTAAATTATCCACTGAGATTCAAAGAAATAGCTTAATATCCATGACGCTGAAAATAGCTTGATATACCCAATCAGGGAGGCCGAGGCTATGTTCCCTGATTCCCTATGGGTAAGGGGCTTTCCTATCTGTTAATTTGGATTTCAATGCAGCAAAATCCCCACCTGCATTCTTCCCCATTCCTAGCCCATTCTCAAGATACTGAGTTCTCTTTGCAGTACACAGACAGCCTACCACAGATGATCATAATTGGACATTATAGATAGAAGATAGGCAAAGACAATGGTTTTATTGAGAATGGTTTTATTAGCACATTAATTTATTAAGATGTACACATATACACCTATGTATCCAATATATACATATAGCAGTTATGTGCTGTGTGCTAATTAAAGATAAATTAGTATTTATGAAGCCTTTTGCAGTTTACAAGTATAAACATTTCGTCCACATTGTCTAGAATCTAGCTCTCACAAGATCTATGAGATAAGCAGGGAACATATTATTATAGAAATGGAGAAATAAGTTAAACACCACACACAAGGTCACACAATTTAGTAACCATCTTATCACTACTAAGTCCTCTCTTACTTACGGACAGAATCCCTTCTCAGGCTAAGTCCTGTGCATTTCCCAGACTCTCCTTCCAGCTCCAGGGCACTCTGTTGTATGTGTAAAAAGACAACACTGACAACCCAGAAATCTCGATTTGAAATTCTGTTATTGGGGGAAATTACCTACATTCTCTAGACCTCATATTCCACATCTTTCAAATAAAGTTCTGAAGTTACACGATTTTGTGAATCCTAAAATCAACTCCATAATGGGTCTGCTTAATAGGTCAAAGAAACATATGACTCTTTAAAGGACAGCTCAATGGGAACACCAGTAACAGCTGTTAGACACTAGGAACCAGGCCAGAGGGAAGGGCTAGATAGACAGATAAGGAGTTTTCTGAACAGAAGGTGTAAATAGACAAGACCTGGGAGTGGAAATAAAAGTGTGTCTGTGAGTGTGTGTGTGTGTGTGTGTGTGTGTGTGTGTGTGTGTGTGTGTGCACGCGCGTGCACATATTCTTCCATTTATTGGGTACCATATTTCCCCATGTATAAGATGCACCCTAATTTTGGGGCCTGAAATTTGAAAAAAAATGTATTACATAAAGTTATTGAACTCAA
>NW_017731397.1:2807155-2814525 GCF_001890085.2 Hipposideros armiger | reverse complement strand
CCCACAGTGCTGAACTTCAGATCTTGGCTGAAATGTCACCCATGCAGAGAGGCCTTACCTGACCTCCCTTAGGCAGCCTGCTGGCTACTTGTGTCACATTGTCATGTTTTATATTTAGCATAGCACTTGTCACTAATTTTCTTGTTTATTTATCTGGGGAAGGGGTTGTCTATTATTTCTCTTCCTCCCCACTCCCAAAAGAGTGTAGTTAAGTTCCACGGAAGAGGGACCGCATTTGTCTTGTTCACGGCAGCCTTTCCAGCACCTAGCACAATAGGGTTCTTACAGGCACTCAATAAATGTTTGCTGAATAAATGAACAGATGAAGTTCAAGGGTGTTGTGGACTTTTCCTCAAAAGGTGAAACTCAATCAACATTTCAGGTGGGAAGCCTGAGAAAGAAGCACATGGGACCAGGCCGTTAAATGCCTACTAATCCCACCGTGAAGCAAAATCCATTATCTTCTGCGTTAATATTTCTACCATACTTTGCCAACACAACATTCACTCACACACACACACACACACACACACACACACACACACACACACACACTTCTCATTAGTGTATGTTCAGCTATAAATAAAGTTGCCCTTTGATTCCCATTCTGTTTTGTTTTGTTTTCCCATACAGAATTTGGGAGCCCTGTAAATAAGTGGAGGTAGGGATTTCTGACAGGGCACGACTTGGGAATTTCTGGATGCTTAACCATAATGTCATTAAAATAGACTCAAACAACATCCTCTTTACTTTTAGTGCTAAAATGTGATCATATTTTCAAACCAAACAAACCTATGTCACATACTAGTTGGTAATTTTGCAACTAGTGTGTGGAAGTACACTGTCTTCAATGGATTCCTATTTTGAACTGACATCTAAAAATCTTTAATATCATAACTTCCATCACCGTGGAATTATCTTCTATCAGATCGAGAACAGCTAAAGGGACAGACTCATGACCATCATAATATCAGGACTCTGAAAATAGACACATGGGTCAAACAAGAGTGGGAGGACCCAAGTGAGAGGGGCTCTAGTTTTTGCCCTCAAAATCCAAAACCCCCACTCATGTCCCTAGTAGTACTGTTCCTTTAGAATGAGAGATTTTTATGTTTACTGTCTATCCACAAGAGCAGACTCATCTTAATAAAACACCATGACTGGCATTTTTACGACCCTGCCTTGTGGCATCTCAAAGATCATTTTCAGTAGTAAATTCTATCTGGCCTAAATAAAATGGGCTTTATGGATAAGCTATGAAATTATTTCAGATATTACAACTCTTGGGACATTTATCCTTGAAGAGTATATCTGTGGCATTTTAATAACTTCCCTAACTTTAATATTTGCAATTAATAAANAAACAATGAGTGCAAAGACAACAAGCGCGAAAAAGCGGGAAATGCAAGAAAAAAATATACAACCACTGTATAAGACGCACCCAGTTTTTAGACCCCAAATTTTTTGAAAAAGGGTGCATCTTATATATGGGGAAATACGGTACTTATTCCATGCCAGGCATAGTGATAAGTGCTCTTTGTATGCATCATCTCATTAATTTTCACACTAACCACATTAGATAAAAATGATTTCCCCCACTTTACTTAGGAGGAAACTGAAACTCGCCCCAGCCCTATTTAGAAACTTAGTCACATAATTGTATTGGTGATAGACAATCCTCACAACCCTTAGTTCTTTCGAAATATCTTGAAATCGTTTCATTCCTCATACAACAGAACTGCATTACAATCCTTCAGACTCTCTACTCTACTGCAGAAACTTTTTTTGTGTTTAAAAAGCCTGAGAAAACAGCACCTAACAGAAGTGAAATATTAGACCACTTGTCATCAGTAGGGGCTTAGTTTTCCAGGTTTTAACTTTCTTTTTATTCCTCTGTGCTTCTTTGTTGGAGATTTACAAGTTGAGGGCCATGATTCCAGGTAGAAAGAACAGCCATCCTAGAGGCTCCGTAGAACTCTTGAATGTTGAGACACATTCATGAGATGGTCAGGAAGTCAAATTCAGGCTAGCATTTCAGGGCCAAGCCCCAAACACAATTGAGAGATGTTTTATGTTTCCTCTAACGCAAAATTATTCCCAAACACCAGCACATGCTCAAAAACACCAGCAAAGGAGGTTCAAAGTATGTACATGGCACAAGGATGGTAATGGCACTTCCATCATCTTGGGCCTCTCTACAGCTATAGGGAAATAAAAATGTTAGGGAGTAGGAAAGCCATGGGCCATGAACAGAGTTGGGCCCCTCCCATCCCTATAGCAGAAGACCCAGAGGGAGGCCCTAGAGTTATTACCAAATGTGACTTTCTTTGCTGTATGATACAGTGAGGGAAAAACAAAACAGATATCTATATCCACATTTGGAATAGATAAGGTACACTGTTCCTAATTTTTTATTCATTTTCTGCTTGTGAATGAGCTATTCTTTCCAGTTACAACAGAAACCAGACAATGGAGCTTAGCTTTTGTTTTAACATTTATTAGAATTAATACAGGGTCTCCAGTTGCCTTTGATCCCACATGGTACCAGTTCCAAGTAAGCCAGGAAATGTGCAAATCTTCAAAAAGGGAACAGCTAAATCCATCAGCAGCTTAAATAAAAGAGGCAGAGGTTCTTAGCCACATGAATGCCTTGTCAAATAACTATTCCAGCTGAAATTAGACCTGAAGTAAGTGGGTAATGTCCATGGCCATAAATTAAAATTCTTGTAAACCACACCCTATTTAGAACTAAAAGCATGCACCAGTTAGTTACAGCAGCAGCAATTTCTATATCCTGAATGATTGGGGCTGGTGCTTTCAAGTTTGTGCAGTAGTAACAGGCCACACTCTGAGGACTTACAGGAACTGGTTCCAATAAGAACCCAGAGATGAGATGATCATTTAAGGACTCTGCTCACCTTTCTTCTAGTGTTTTCACTTCACTGAGGCACATGTACATGAGAGAAGGGAATAACCCCAAACCTCAAACAAAACTAAAAGTGAATGACTTGTGAGTTTGAACTTGACCCAAGTTGAAAGGGGTTTGTTGTAATTACCTTTGTAAATCTAGATTGGTGCTATGTAAGCACCTGCATTTACCTTCTCATAGAGAGTTTGCAAAGAGCATACCATGTTCTCAGGAGACCCAGACACTGGGGCCAGTACAAATGAGAATCCTCACCACTCCTCCTACTCATCACATACGTCTTTGGGGATCACTTTACCCATCAGGCAAGAAATATTGTCTCCAAAAGGGATAAAAATATCCTTTGTAAAGTTTGTCATGTTTCAATATCTGGTTTCCTTCCTAAAATGGTGTATCTGTTTGTTGAGAAAAGGGGCACCTTTTCCTAGAATTGCTGCTTCTGTAGGTAGCTCGGTAGAGGATACTTGCCATAGGACCTACTTGTATATCTATGCAGAGTGGCAGAACCATGGTGTTATTATTTAGGAACTCACCCATCAGTTATACAATAGGAAATCCTGCACTGCATTACATCTGAGGATGACAAGTATATGGCTAGACCTACTAGAAAAAAAAAGTAACTCGCTAAGTTTTCCAGTTAGTCTATCGTCTGCCTAACATCAAGTGCTCCAGCTTCAGCAAGTATGATTATTTCAAAGTCTAAATGACAAGCACAAAGCCAAAGCCTGAAACCTGATTCTTCTTTTAAAAAGTGTTTAGTCTGCTCAAATTTAATAATAGGTTGCTACCTTATTCGGTTTCAGAGCTGCGTTTGAGTTATATGTTTGTCTATGTTTCATTTTCCTCAATGATAAAAAAGACAGAGCAGCTAGTCATCAATTAAAAAAAGAAAAAGAAAAGCAGAGTTCCCATATCATCCACCAGAGGAGAAGAATGTGAAGTTCCTAAGCAAAGTTTTCTTTCCTATTGGTCTGATATTCTTAACTATGGTATCACTAAAGACTAAGTAGAGTAATTTTACATCGTTTCATATTAAATTGATGGTGACTAGTAATACTGTCAAAGCCTCACTAATTCAGACCAGTTATAAAAAAGATCAGTTTGAATTAGTGACCATTCTAATTATAGGGTATTTTTTAAAAGGCAATGCATTTTTATTATTTGCATGACTCAATTTCAGCCAACAAAATGTGGCTTAATGGAATTCCCAAGAGTGCGCTCAAATCAATAGAGAAAAGAAATGGAATTAATTTATCTATTTCTGTAAGAGTTGGGGTTCTCAGAAAAAGTATTTTTCTTAGATACTTCTTACATTCTTTTTGTAGTTATATTTATCCCATGAGTTCTTCAGCAAATGCTTTCTTTGAAACAGTCTTACTTAGTCCCCATCTGAATTTCAATAAAGTCCTAATTAAGAGAGTTTACATTAATTGAATTTGAAAATACATAATCCTTTATAAGAGCAATAATCAGTAACAAATGACAGAATTCCATGGAATTTTAGACAGGCTTCTTTGCAATAAATGTGCCTTTTATTGAGTGTAAATATGCAATAGGAGCAATAGGGGCCTCTTACTAACACTGACATTTCTATTTCCCTACATCTGTCCCAAGAAGCAGTGCTCCCATGTCACAAACCAAGGCAACTCTAGTTTTAAAATAATAGCTGCGGGATGCTTAAAAATTGACCATAGCTGGGGTGATCCAGATTAGAGAGAGAAGAGACCACTCTCACATTTTTTTTTTACATTTTTTTATAAATTCTTTTCCAGTGTACAAAACAATGTAATAGTTAGACATTTCACCCCTCACAAAGTGACAACTCCCCTCCCCCAATCTACTGCCCCTCTGACATTGTAAATATCTATTACAATTCCACTGACTCTATACCCTATGCTCTACTCCACATCCTGTGACTACATATGTATATTAAATTATAGTTGACATGCAATATTATTCAGTTTCAACTTCAGGTGTACAGTACAGTGGTCAGGCATCTACACCGTCCATGAAGTGGTCTCCCTAATAAGACATGTGCCCATCTGACACCCTACAAAATCTTTACAACATTATTGATTACATTCCCCAATCTCCCATTCTTGAATTGCATGCTGGAATCCATATACTGTCCAGGCGGAGAGCTGATGGACTACGTAGATACCCATAGAGTGCCTATGAGTCAACTAGAAAAGGCTCTGACAATGGCCTCATTTCAGATACGTGGCTCCATGAGACACAGATTTAGATTTAAATTATACAAGTATATATTCTACATCTACTCTCTATTAGCCAGGGTCTACCCCAAGTGCTCCAACAGCAATCAGGCCACAATTTTAATTCACTTTAAAAGAGCTAAGCTGGTGAAAAGGTTCATTATCACTGAGATCATGTCTCTCTGCCGGCCAAGTGAACTAAGGCATCCAAGGTCATTTTCTTACCAAAACCTGCCCCAAAGAGTGGAAGCTAACACTTAACCTTTCCGTTCGTCACTAACAGCCCAAGTTCCTCTACACTCTTTGACAAAGGGATTGATTTCCAGATGGAATATACTGAAAGCCAGTTTTTCATCCATAAAAGAGGACTGCAGAGCAAGGCCTCTGAGATAGTCAGGTGAATTATTTAAAATTCTATTTCGCTCAACCAGATAGAAACACGAGTGAGAAGCTGACAACGCCTATAAATGCCAATGGCCACTTATCACAATAGACAAGAAAATCTGATTTAAAAACACAATCTTTGTTCCTCTAAATGTTGATGTGTTAGTATAGTCTTCCAAGAACTTTGGATTATTTTCTCCATTTGATGACTATTAAAGAGATAAGTTAATAATTTTACAAAAGCAGTTCACAGATTTACATGCAAACAGAAGTCTAAGACTAAAACATGATCTCAGTAGGTGTAGCTCACCAAATCGGTGTACAGTAAGAAAATTATAGACAGATAGGGACTTTGGACAAACCACTTATCATCTTGATTTTGTTTCCTCATATGAAAAAAGTGGCCAGAGTTAAATGACAATGGATGTAAAGGAGGAGGCACAATTACAGGCATAAAAGGAAATAAATGGACGCTAACTGTTATTTTTATTATGCTGCCCTCAGGTGCAAACCATCTCCACACCCTTCGTTCCATAAAGATCGGATATATACATAGTGGGAAGTCACGGTGTACCTTCATCATCAATGGAAAGGGAGGTTACAAGCATTGAACCTTCTCCATGCTTGTTGGGTGGTTTCTATTTTCTGGAAGTATTAAAAAAAAAAAGTCCCATTGAGATCTTTCCAGTTTCACTCCTGAAGGGGGTGCTGATTCTCACACTTATGTGCAATGCTGAGGTCAGCCCGGAAATGGGGGGCTGGAGAAGAAAGCCAGCTTTGCCTCCCTTCCCTGGCCCAGGACCAGATGGCCATATGCACATGGACCAGAAAACGCTATGACTCAGGAACTAGCCTAGTTGGTCTCTCGGCTTCTAACCTGCCTAACCTGTCTAAACTGAAAAATAAAGAGAAATTAAAAAAAAAAAGAAAGAAAGAAAGCAACAGATGTTCAGTCTTTCTCTTCCTCTCGCTTCTCTCCCTTTTACCAAAAAACTTATTATGATGGAGTTGCTAGGATCTTAGCCTGACCTGGAAATCGAAACGTATGACCCTTTATTGGCCTAGAAAAAAAAATAATAAATCTGTGGATGCATTCATATCAGCTTCAAATCTACATTTTCAATGGGAAACAATTCTCACTTTATATCTTTGTCTTATATTGTGTTTTGTCAAAGAAGAATAATAAAAATAAAAGTCAACTTAAAAGTTAAAAAAAAAGGGGGGTTAAGTATGGTGTGTGTGTGTGTGTGATTTATTTATTGACTCAATTGGGTTTTTTTTTCAATATTCTAATTCATTCCAAAAACAATTTGGAGTGAGGTATATTACCTTCTCTCTGGCTTCCCCAGCAAAATTCCCAGGGATTATTAAGTAGGGTTTATAGCAGAGCCATGGGTTCTGAGGTTGTCTGGATGATTGTGATCAATCTCTTGGAGGCAAATGCTCTACTTATTGAACAATAGTCTTGCTTTCTCCATGGTGAGAATTAGGTTTAGAGCCCAGAACTAGAGAAAAGCCCTAATTCTAGACCCAACCCAGGGGCACAGTTGGGGTCTGAAGGATCATGTTGTCATGTATGTTAGATTCTGTGTATCAGAGGGTGACAAGGAAGATGGGACGGGGAAGCTAGTCTCTCCTGCATCTCTTCTGTGTGTCAGCTCAAGAGACAGTCAGCTGTACTACATCTGGTTTTGTGGTTTTACCACTTCCGGTCTTGCCACATTTAGAAGTCAAGGAAAACGGACACCTGAGCCCACAGTGCTGAACTTCAGATCTTGGCTGAAATGTCACCCATGCAGAGAGGCCTTACCTGACCTCCCTTAGGCAGCCTGCTGGCTACTTGTGTC
>NW_017731397.1:2795529-2805645 GCF_001890085.2 Hipposideros armiger | reverse complement strand
ATTTTGAATTATATAAAATCATTCATCTTTCTGACAGGCCACAACATAGGCTTAAAGTGCATTAATAAATAAAATTTTAATGAACCTATTTTTAATAAAAGTAGATTCTGAAGCTTTTGATAAATCCAAATCTAAATAAATCAAGATATAGACAAGTAAAAACTTCAGTGATATTTGCAATCATAATCTAACATGCTAAAACTAAAATGAGATTTGAGATAAATACATATTAAAGTCCTTCCTGGAAAAAAAAAACATATAGCAAAGCAAAAATAGCCAATAGATAGCCTATTGCAATTCATTATGGACAACATTGGCCTATGAAATGTAGTAGGCCTCAGTCCCCTAAATGCAAAGTAATAGAACTTGAATGGATAGCTCTGTATTCCATTCCAGCAAGAAAATTGTGAGACTATGAACATGCAGAGAGGGTAGCAAGGTTAAAATTTAGCACTTAATTTCTTTGGCAATATGAAATGGCCTCATACCAGCTTCAACATAAAGCATGAGGAAGCAAAAGAAAAGATGCCAAGATGTTATTCATGCTGTTTTCCCTCATATTTATTTCTCCCTTCATTTTATGATTCCAACTTGGACATAATAAAAATTAGAGTGACTTTTCTCCCAATAATTTTTCCACCTGGCACTTCCAATTACTGGCAGCAACAGCCTCCAAATAACAAGGATGTCATAAGAACAATCGAAAGGCTGCAAGAACTTTAAAAGCTTGTTTATAGACATTATATAGAAGTGCTCACACATCTTTTTTCAGACCTCAGATTGGACTCCTCCTAGGGCTATCCTAGCAATGTGCTTGTAAAATACTACACCAGTACTTAACACTATAGTACTAATATCTCCACATTACTACTCCCTAATACTCACCTCCCACTCCCCTACTACCAGGCAGTCTACTTGAGGGATCCTATTTGGGAAAAATAAAGGAAGAACTCATGAATTTAAATACTGGGAGTAGCCTTGCTACTTGCATATACAGGTTCATTGTTTCATTGTTGAACCAGGAGGTTATACCACGGGTGACTCTATAGAACATTACCAATGATGAAAACAAAAGAACAGACGGTTCTCTGTAACCCTTCAAGGCTTTTATAATTCTTACACATTGGAGCTTCTGCATCTCTGTTTCTAGACTTAACGGGACAAAGCGACTACTTCTGAAGAGGCAACTAGTTCAATAAAAACAGGCTGACAGAGAGGTAGTGGGTGGTGGTGAAGGGATGAGAGGAGGCTGCCTTCCCAAACACAGTAATGCATGTACACAGTTAACAAGCCACTGGAGAGTTTATGAAGCTGTGTGGACAGCTGTCACCAGGAGTATCTGATCATGGATATGAACTGGGAAAGCCTGACCATGCAGTGGCCAGTAAGAGGCAGTGGGTTAGGATTGCTGGACAAGGGCCCTCATCTTTGCCCTGTTTGCTGGGCTTGGGGAAATCTGCTGTATCTCCCTGTGCCCCTCCTCCTCTATCAGTAAAATATGAGTTGTAATAATAATCTGTCTGAGAAAACTCTTAGAGGATTTACTAATAATAGGGATAATAAAATACTTGTAAATTTTAAGTGCCATAGAAATGCTAAATTGTATGAGCCAGGCCTGCCAGAGCAGCCCGTTTCTCTTCCGATATCACTATAACATGTTCATGGGTGTATTATCTCTTTCGCCATGCCACACAGACCAGGGTTTGGGTGAAATACTTCTAGCCTAAGTACAGTACCAGGAAATGCTTCAATTACCCTGCTAGGGCTTATGAGAAATACTTTCAGTTAGATTCTTTCACTGGATCGTCACAATATGCCTGTGAAATAGACTGGCCAGATAAAATCATTCCCATTATATGCAAAAAGAAACCAAGGCCCAGAAGGGTTCATTAACTTGCTCAAGGTTAGATAACTGGTGAAGGCAGAGCCCAGGCTAGAGTTCAACTTTCCTCACTCCTGGCCCTACATGCTTTCTAATTTATCACACCACCTCTCAAAATGAAAAGGAATGGTAATTAACTGATGGATTAATTATTATTGTTATTTATTTCTGCTCACATTTGCTAAGCACTTGCTAAATTTTCATGCATTGTCTCATTTAATCTCCCACTTATGAGTGGGTACTGTTTCTTAAAGAAACCTTCACGGGACATCTCAATCCAGAAAGAGATCTCCTTCAACTAAAGTCACATAACACACATATTTTTCCTTATGATACTCATTTAATATGCAGATGCTCCTTTACCTACAATGGTGTTACTTCAGGATAAACCCATTATAAGTGGAAAATATGGTAAGTCGAAAATGTATTTAATACTCCTGACCTACCGCACATCATAGTTTAGCCTCACCCACCTTACACATCCTCAGAACACTCCCATTAGCCTACAGCTGGGCCATTACATTGAGTCTCACCTCAAGAGCCATTGCCTTCCTCCTCCTCTTCTCACCAGAAGCAGGAGATATAGATGGACGTTTTGCAGACATGATGGGTGGTGAAAACAAAACACAATGTCCAAATATGCTGGCAACACAGCACACTGTAGAGGACTGTTTGTATACCCTCATGATTTCATACCTGACTGGGAGCTGCAGCTTGCAGCCACTGTCCAGCATCACGAGAGAGTGTTGCATGGTGCACCACCATCCCAGGAAAAGATCAAAATTCAAAGTACAAAATCAAAATTCAGTGCAAAATTCTACTGAATGCATATCGTTTTCATGCCATCATAAAGTCAAAAAATCTAATTCAGAAAAGACCCGTATATCATGGACAGTCCTCCATGTTAACTGTTTTCACATGCAAGCTGTACTGTGATGTCCTCGAGAACAGGGATCATCAATCTTGGCACCTTGCACGGCACTCAGAACTGTGCAGTGTGTGCTACAGACGCTCAATTAATATTTGTTTCTCGAGTGATTACAGGTATGTGCTTTTGAAAAATACGTACATGGAGCCAAGTTTCAGAGTAGTAAATATTTACATTCCAGAAAATGAAAAGTCACAGCTCTTCAGTTATTTGAGTGAACACTACATTCACAGATTACATTTCTGCTTACCATTATTTTAAGTCTCTGCTATACCTTAGAAATGTATACTTTCAAGGCATGGAATCTGTGAGTGGAAATCATCCTATCGTAAGTAAAACAAGTCTTGGTGGCTGATTACCCAAAGCCTCTTTGCCTGATGGCTTCTTACCTGATAACATATTGTCTGTTTTTATTGAGGGAAACTTCAAAGTCATTTCATGCTTGTGCCTATGAATCATCAGGTGGTCCTCTGTTGGGAAGCGCTGTCAGACAAATAGGAAAAAAAAAAAAGGGAGAGGAGAGAAGCCATTCAGTTTTGTAGTATATATTTGCCATCATAGAGAAAAGATTTATTCAGCACTGCAAATGTGACAGGCAAAACAAAAAGCCAGTTCTGAAAAAGTGTGAAAGCATGAGTTAACTAACATGACAGATGACTTCATGTGAGCAAATGTGCTGGGATGTTCCTTTGAATTTCACCCAAATATATGCATTGTTACTTCCATTATAGCTAACCAGGGCCTTAACTATTTTGTAGAAAACTCTGGCTGAATTCTAGTAAGACGTAAAAGATCTCTGCCTTCCGTCATTCTCTGACTCCCCATACCTTCCCTGGGAATTCCTTTTAAAGGCCTTTTATTCTTAGACGTAATAATAAAACCTTCAATATAACCAACTGGGATGAGTCATCAGTAAACTAGATGTTTCTTTAGGAACTACAGGTTTGCATCTAAGGGTAGACTTTAAATTTGTGTTTAGTTAAAGGATAAATCAGAAAAAGGTAAATAAGTAATATTGAAAGTATTAACGTAATAAATATATATGAAGGAAATATGATTTAAAGAATAAGGGGATGATTAAATGTATGTTTATTGATGATCACAACAATAACTAATAATGGCAGCACAACAGAAGTAAAGCTCCCCCATTTCTACCTATTTACTTGTACCAAAATAAGAAAGTAGATGTAGTAAGTAGCACCGAAGTTTTGCAAAACTATTTGGAATTTTTCTCTAGTTGTTCCTGTTCTACATAATATGTAAAATTAAGTCTAAGTCATGTTAAGTATGCTAGACATCATCGATAGATTAATGAAAAGCAAGAAAAATGCATGAAGTAGGAAAAGAATGTTGATTCACGTCAAACTTTGGGAAAGAGTTACATGGCTTGCTTAATTATTTGAAATATATATCTAAAAATGTACACCGTGACATTTGTATAGTATGTTTCTGTTTACAAAGACCTTGCACACTCATTATCTGATTTTTTATAATTATACATATGATTTATAGTAACATGACAAATTATTTTTGGTATTCTATACTCTGTGCGGTGTAGACAACCAAAATTTTACTTTTCTTTTTCAAAGAATGATATTATGGTTGTCAAAATGCTGCTCGTCAATATTTTCAGCTGCCTGACATCTGGTCACATGGTTGGATAGTATTTACTGGCCCTCTTGTGGTTGAGTCAGGTCATATAACTAGTTCTGCCCATTGCGTCATGAATGGAAGTGTCATGTCATCCAGATGTGAGCATCATGTCACCTAGATGTGAGCAAGACCCTCTAGAAATCCCCCATCTCTCTCCCAGGTAGCATGGCGATTCACACTATTAGAAATAGTGGCCCCTCAATCATCCTAGTTTCTGAGGGATTATGAAGGCCATTTCTGAATTCTGAAGGCTTATGAAGAACATCCTGCCAATCCACAATAGAAATGTATGCGTGGGCAACTGAAATAAGCCTTTGTTATTTTAAGCCATTAAACCTTTGGGGTAATTTGTTATTGTAGGAGATCCTAGCCTGTATTGACTCAGACTGGTATGTTTTAATAACTGAACTTAACAGAGTATCGGCTTTATCAAAGTCAAAGAAAATACAACAAAAGACAATAAACTCTGCTGAACATTTCCGAACCTTTGGCAATTCAGAAACTCTTTCAGAGCTTCCCAGTTCCTCAGGATAATACTTGGAAATTTCAATCATCATCACAGACTACGGTAGAATGCTTGTCTGCAAATAGTATGGTGTGTTCATGAGAATGAGGGAATTCACAGGGTTAAATCCTCTGGAATAACCTAAAAGTAGTTCTTCAAATAACTATCACTTATTATTTGTCATTTGTACCACATAAATTGGAGAGTACAAAATTTTCAAAGCAGAGTAATTATGTCAGATTTCTGCATACATAGAAGTCTGATTTATAATGATATGTGGGCTTTTGCTGCAGGTTCATCTATTTTCTTGGTCTTCGTTAACACCTTAGAATGACTACATCAAATATGTGACACTACCATGTGTGGTTTAAAGACACAGGTGAAATTTCTTAGTCTTTCTGTCAAAAGCCTTATTATAATTCTGTCTGTGATGTATATAATCAACAAACAACATGGTAATATCCTTCATTTTGTACTTGTACGCCATTTTTTGGCTCCATATAATAATAGCCTAAAATAGAATATTAACCAGAATACTTATTAAATAATAACAATAATTTCCATAACATCTCATATTAACCACATTAACTGTAATTACTTTTCAAAAGACACAATATAAGACATCTGTGCTTTCTTTTTTAATTTGGTAGGGAAACAGCAGCAAATTATAAATAACGAGAATGTACAGTCTGCAACAGAGACAGAGCTGGAAGAGGCCGCTGGAACCTAAAACATGGTGAATGCAGAGGGCAAAGGGACAGCGAAATTCGCATTGGACTGTGTGAGATCAGAAAGAGGAACAGAAGCTTGTTGCTCTTTACTTTAGGGACAAAGCTAACGTATAAGGAGCTGTAACCCAAAAAAACCTCTCAGGTACTATAGGCCATTCCTAATAGAGCAAAGTTCTTTCCAATGAGGGAATGAGGGAGGAAAATCCTTCCATCATCCCCAATGCGGCACAGGCACTGCTAATTCATGTCTACTTCCCTCTCCAATTCCCAGCCACGCTGCCTTCTCCATGCAGGTTCCCAGGCTACGGAATGTCACTAAAGTAGGTGCCGTGATCACAGCTGACTCCACTGTGGTTTCCCAGCTCCCTACCAGGAGACCCTTGGAATCACTGGGCAACTACAACATTTCCTCAATTCTAACACCTCTTCCGTGGAAAGATGCACATGTTTTTATAACAGCTTGTCAAGAAAAAGGAACACCCCCACATTAAATCGAGACACCAAGTTTTAGATGCATCTTTACATTTAAATTTGGCAGGGCACTGAGAGGAGAGAGTTGGGATTTTACCTTAAAACCAAGAAACTACGTAAATCCTCATTTCTCATGTTTGTCCAACCTTTTCAGTCCATTCAGCCTTCTTAATTACCTGCTCCTTCACTGAGAAGTTCAAGGTCATTCGAAATGCACCCCTTTCAACCTTTATTATCACTTCCACCTCAGAATCTGATGTAACTTCATCAAAAGATTCCATTTCCGTTCCCTCCCGTCTCAAAGATCCTCTACTCCCTGTATCTTCCCAGGGACTGGTGCTTCAGTTGTGGTCCTTCAAGCCAGCTCACTCCTCCTTGGCCTTGACTAAATCTAGCCTGGCTAGCCTTTAATTTAAAAAAGAACCTCTCTCAAGCTGCTTCCTTCTCAGGCTACCATTATATCACTCCGCTTCCCGTCACTCCCTGCTGCTCTTGAAAGAAGCCTCTATGCTGGCCACCTCCACTTCCTCACCACCCACTCACTCATAATCCCTTCCAACATGGCCCCCACCCTGACTCCTCTCTCATAGGTCGCCGGCAGGTACCCACTGCCAAACCCAACAGCCTCTGCTCAGGCCGCTCACTGTCCCAGCTCAAACAGTGTCTGACACCAGTGACCACATGTCTGTGGCATTTATTTATTTATACACTACTTGATTCCGAAAAGGATGAAAGATGGCTTATAGCAATACATAAAATAGAGTGGGAGAGCATCAGTAAGAAGAAGTAGGTGACCCCCTAAAAGGGAAGGGACCCAAAACGAAAGAAGGCTAAAGCCACAATGCAAGCCATTGGGCAGTCATTCTCAACCTGGGGCAACGTGGGACACTGAGCAATGCCTGAAGACGTCTTTGGTTTTCACAACTGGCAAGTGCTACTGGGATCTAGCAGGTAGAGGTCAGAGATGCTGTTAAGCATCCTGTAATACACAGCTGCTGCCCCAAAAAAGGCTTATTCAGCCCCAAATGTTAATATTGTCAAGCTTGGAAAATGCTGCCACATTGTCCAATGACCTATGTGCAGTTCTCGTCTCTCTGGCTTACTTAAATATTAAATGTGGCTAACAACCCCTTCCTCAAAAGGCTCTGCTCTACTGTCATTCACAACCCTGGTCTCTGCTGGAATCCTAACTCGCTATGAACCCTCTTTGGTCTATGCTAGGTCTCTTGAGAACCCCATTCCCTTAAATGCCCCATCCACAGAGGATCCCACATTAAGCTCCCCAAGTAAAGTAAATGCCCTTATGATACTCTTCAAGGTGACCCACACTCTTCCTTCATGGAAAAGCATTATTCACTGATTGATTGATTAATTGATCATGTGGTTACAGAGTTGATGCCAAGATTAGAAGCTCTGTGAGGACAGGCATACATGTATCTTACACATAGTAGACTCCCCAAAAATGTTTTGAGTGACTTGAAATGAATAAAACTTAAGGTCACATTTTCACAGAAAAAGCAAAGCAAACTGCTCAAATGATCTGATTTCTTTGGTTATTGAAATGTCCCTTTAAAGAAACTGAGTGGGAACCAGTTTTATCTTCATTAGATAAGGAGAGTTTCTGCATTCACAGTGGAGAGTGCTGGGCTAGCAGAATTGTTCCCAGTTACTTATCAACCTGTGTTTTCTCAGTATTGCCTATTTCTAAATGACCTCCAAAACCAGTTTGCTGAAAAATAGTTGAAATTCAAAATAACTTCCTCTACTGCTTTTCTTATTGATAGGTTGCAAATCAACACTCACGCAACAGCTCCTGGAGAACCTGATAGAACCCAAGCAAAAGACTCTAGTTTCTCAGTCAGTGGCTGAGGTCACCAGCAATGCTGCAAGACAGCACCAGCAATAACATGTCATGTTTCCATGGCATCTTCCTTCCATCAGGCTCCCAGAACCCTCCACAAACTCTCTGAGAAGCTATAAGAAGGGTCCTTAAAGGGGATCACTTCTCATCAGACTCATATACATTTTTCCATACCCTGCTGCCAACCCCGTTCCATAATCAGGCAGGAGAGTTGGACTTGATTCCACTTGAAACTACTGGGCAGTTTAGAGAAAGAGAATGTAACTACCCATGTTGAAAAGATGTCTGCGCTCTGAGTTCTAAGCTTGTCCTATATCTTACAGAATGAAGATCTTGGCATGAGAGTGACCATTTGTGGTCGTTTTTCCAATGACTGGAACGTGAAGATACCCAAAGGATCAAGTATGGAAAAAGTCACCATCGAGTTCCAAACGTAAAGTATAAAACTCTGATTTTAGGTAATGGATGCTTCCAGAATTTTTCAGAGATAGGTTTCCAGTATAACAGTAGCAGTAACAGTAACCACAATGGACATCGTACACTTATTACGTACAGGATCTATATTAAACTATCTGCAGTATCTTGTCTAATCCTCATAATTCCACTTGATGGTGCCATCAAAGGCTAAAAGAGGTTTCATCCAGCATAGCAGGCCAACTTCTTCTCTTAAAGTTTAGGTAAATGGGAAAACTGTGGGCTCTAGATGCGTTAAAGGGGGTTTATTTTACTCCAATGGGACAACAAAACAAAACAAAATTCAATCACTGATGGTGAACTATTTCATTGGTAATCCAAACACCCAGTATTCAAGTGGCTACTGTAAAAGCAGGCACCTTCCTTCTTCCCTTTCTGAAATAACAAACCTGAACATCTGGTGGGCAGGATGGGCCTGGCTTACTTCCAGGGTAAAGTTCTGAGTGGAAATGGCCAACACTGACGCATTTCAGGGGCTGTGAGGGAAGTAGTTCCAACTATTCAAAGTGGAAATAATAATGGTGATGAAGAAGATGATGATGGTGAGAGGGACTTTTTGACAGTATCTTGGTGAAGAACAGAAGCCCACAGCAGGCATAAGTGCCCAGGGAGAATTGCTTCCTTGTTGGAAGGTAGGTGCGTGCCTTGTAGGACAATGGACCCCCACACTCACCTGGGAGCAGCCTGGGGCACTGCAGACAAATGGCCTCTCCTGCTCCAAATTCATCTTGGATTCCTCATAAATCTGAAGGGCCGGGGGAGAGGGAGGGAGGAAAACAGAAATCCGTGAATATCTCCTGTTTCTACATGAGAAACATGAGAAAGGCAGTCGCTTGGAGCCCCCTCTCCATGCCAATTCCTAATTTAGACGAGAAAAACATGAATACAAGTCCTGCCTTGCTAAAGTTCATTAGGCTCCCTGCCGTCCGGGTTCCTATTAGGTTTTCTTGAGTACATATTGACCGTACTTTAAAGAAAAACGTCATGGGGCTGTTGCAGCAGAAATCCTGCCTTGGAAAGCCACATAGACTGTGGTATTACCAGGTTAAGACACCACCTGCACAAGTAGATTCCAAAACAACGTTCCCACCTGTTCTTTGCGGTTGGCTACTTAAAACAGCAAGAGAAGGGGCAGTAACTGGGCAGTCATTAGTGTGAGGACCAATTGGAGCAACCGACCCAATGATTCACCCATGATTACCCCACCCAACAAGCTTTGGTATGACTAAGGCATGCAAAGTAGCCCTGCAGTCAGTTTAGCAAATGACTTTGGTCTTAAATTCCCTTCCCTCTCAGGTATTCGAGGATGCTTTAGCAAAAATTATCCAAGTTATGTATGGGTACATAGAAATCAGAAAATGCAGAAATATATTACATTGGGTATTTTGCTAATTTGGTTTTACAGGCTGATTTTAAATTGATATTAGATTAAAGCCACTGCCCTTCTAATCCAGATATGTTATCTGAAATGAGGTAACTTTGCAAGGAGAAACTTTGTATTATGATCTCAGACCTACAAGGTATGAAGAAAAAGTATGGTGAATGTTTAAATAAAAAAAGATTATTACGGTAAAACATACATTGCCATTAATCCCCCTCAAAATACTCCCC